>NC_071416.1:954940-1012679 GCF_017976375.1 Cuculus canorus | reverse complement strand
TGAGTTCCGCATGTTGGAGCTCTTGCTAAGGGCTGGGGATGCAAACTCCGTCTGGCAGAGCTCCGAGGGGATGCGATGGTGCGAGGTGGAAGAGAGGAGTCAAATATGATGAGACTAAAGTGCGCATTCAATTAAAATGGCTCTGTAATAATGGTGCCCCAAGAGATGCAGCACTTGTCTTCGATCCAAGATATCAAACGTTTAAGCATGATTTGAAAAGGAAATTGACAGAAGGAAAGGCAATAGTAAAGGTGTTTAAGCATATTTTGAAAAGGAAAGGAGTTCATTATGAACAACATCAACTGAAATTGTTATTAGCATGGTTAAGGAGTAAGAATGTGCCCGCGGAATCACCGTGTGGTTTTGACATTGGCACTTGGAAGGAGGCTGGCGAATTACTGTTTGAACATGCCACAAAGGGAAATTGAAATGCTACCCGTGTGTTAATAACATGGCGATTGCTATACGAAACACCAAAAGATTTTAAAGCACAACAAGATCTAGCAGAGGCTAGTGCCTTAAATAATCCTGACCCTCCTGGTCCACTATTGAAGGACCTAAAGGTGAGCTGGTAACTCAAAGCAGCAACAACATCCCAAAGATGCTCTTCTAAGGGACAAAGGTTGTACTGGTCACACTGCACAGGCCAGGGACACGTGGTCCTCCAAGACTGACCCACACCTTCTTGAAGAAAAGGACAAAGAGAACAAAGAAGATGGCCTTCTGGTCTTCAGTGACCACATTGTTCCAGCCCCAAAACAGGCTGCTGGCTAAAGGGTCAGCAGATCGCAGACAAGCTACAGATGCACCTTGTGGCTTGGAAGAGTAGCCAGAGAGGTCCTGTCTGCCTGCAGAACTGTGCTGCTTCCAAGGAGACCCTGTGCTCAAACACAACTGCATCACGGCAGGTTCCCGAGTCACTGCCCCGCCGCTGAGCTCTGATGGCTGCTGGGAGCAGGGTCTGTGCCTGCAGCAAACACTCCGGTGCCCGAGGGAGGAGGGTTAATTTTAGACAGTGACTTTGCATTTGCCCTGGACCAGGGAAATTGCACACAGACAGTGTGACTGCAGCTAACTCCTTGTCACAGCATCACTTTTTGCAGCCTCAGACACTTCCTAAAGAGACACCCTGATGTCCCCCTTCCCAGTCCTGACCCACAACGTGGCTCCTCCCTGAGCCAGACTCAGCTCCCATGAAGAACACAAGCGTCAGAGCAAGCACAGGAGGGTCTGAAAGGCAGAGAAGGGACAAGGAGAAAGTGTCTCCAGCTGCAGCTGGGAAGATGCTGATCAAAGTGGACGACTGGACAGGAATGAAAAAGCAATTATTGTTTTTGGCCATAAGGGGCACAGTCTTCTCCCCAAGTCCTCAGCCACAAACTGGAACACGCCAGGCACCCCGAGCTGCCACAGAGCTCACGCCTTACCATCAACACTGGGCAGAAGCTGCTCCTGAGCTCTTGCCCTTTCATCCTCCACAGCCACCATCCAGGTGTATTCCAGGGCCACATTCCCTGTATTGGACAGCTGGAAACGGCAAAGCAGGGAAGAGGAATAATAAGGCCAAGGAATACAAGGGAAACAGAGAAGTAACACTGTACAGTGGGCTCCTGGCAGACATTCCTTTATCCTGAGTGGCATCTTCTTCCCCAGGCAACTCGGCCGTAGTTGGATCACTGACCTGAGCTGCCCTAAGACAAAGTATTGCAAAGTCTGGAAGAAAAAGAGGAAAAGGCAGACCTGGTGCCCAGGAAACGTAATGCGAGAGTCTTACTCTGGTCTTTATGTCTCAGTTTCAGATTATTTTGACTGCATGCTTGTCCTTGAGTCGATGAAGACAGGCAACCACACAATGCAAGCGAAACCATGGGTGTTCTCAGCAGAAAGGCACAGCAGAACCAAACCTCTCCTGGCACGTCGTGACAGGACAGCAGCCACCATCTCCTGCTGGGCTTCATGGGCAGACACAGAGGCCCCAGCACCCAGCCAGGACTTGGAAAAGATGAAAGAAGAAATGATTTGTTTACAGGGACGATGAACAGGTCAGACTGCACATAAGGCCCTAGAATGGACTCAGGTCCACACGCTGGACATATCCACATCCAGTATCTCCACATCCTGGCATGTGCCAAATTGTGTGTAGAAGCAGAAACCTCAGACCCAGCAGGCAGCAACACCCCCTCCAAGGCTGATCAGCCCGTTTCAAATTAGAAGAGGTTTATTAAGTAGCTGAGCAATGAGCATGTCGGTGTGATCTCTACTGGCACGGGACCACAAGTAGAAGGAAAAGCAGAGGCCACCAGAGAGCACGTGTGGCTCTGGGGAAGCAGCCCTGGGCAAAGTGATCTCCCACGCACGAGTGGGAGACATGGCCTGGCCTCCAGCACTCACTTGAACGTCCTCGTCTGGAACAGCAATGTCTCCTTGAACTCAGTCTTGTTCTTGTCCAGCTTGAAGTTGGCATAGTCAACGACAGCACTGAAGCAAAGCTCCACCTCACGGCTGCTCTGCTCCAGATCAGTGGGAGCACATTCTGAGTCTGTCTCAATCATCTCCAAACACAACAGGGAAGAATCACTGAGCAGAGCCCCGAAAGCCAGGCTGGGAGTCTTTTGGCCTCCAAAATCAGCCACATATAGGGGCCAGAAAGGACCGTTTCCCTGGAAAGGTGACACTTGATCCTTCTGCTGTAGTATCTATACCTACTGATCAAAACAATCACCACCACGACTGCGAATAGACCCAAGCGGACCATGACCAGATATCAGCCCCTCTGTATCAACCCTGTAGAGCGTCTGACTTTTTCCTTGGCTGCCTATAAATCCAGCAGGCCTCTAAAATAGGATTGAGTTCCCCAGCTGGAGCTCTGTGGATGGAAAAACCCCAGGAATTAACAAACCTAGAAAGCACCTTGTCCTTATTTTAGGAGGAAGTACTTCCTGGATGGCATGGGTGGGGCCACAGCTACAATGGCAGAGCTTGGGGATGGGCATGAACTCACTAGGAATGTCTTGGACTGCTGATGCTCTGACGGGGAAGAAGTTTGTGATTACAGGTGTTACAATGGTTCAGAAACTAGACAAGAACCATCACTCAAGAGAAGTGTTTGGCAATAGCTACAGTAAAGGCAAGAGTCTCTTGAGATGATGAGACACCCCACGTGATATAGAGATCACAGCCCAAACCTCTGGTGTCAGCGCAGACACAGCTCAGAGCTCACCCAAAATGTGATGGTGGGTGGTCAGCATACACAGAACAGCATTAGTGTTGCTCTCCAAATCAAAACAACAGATAGACTGCAGTGGATTCAACTCCTTCTTGGGGAAAAGGCACTGAATTGAACAAAGAGATTTTACCACCATAAAACATGTTATAAAATGTGAGCACCCATTCAACACACGCTGCAACGCTTCAGCTTTTAGCAGAGACCAATAGTTTGCGTGTGGCGAAATGTCTCTTGTCAAACTAAGCACCTCTTATCACAAAGACTTCCCCATCTTTTGTGAGTGCATCAGACCACCACATCTACCTCTCCCCTAAACTGCACTGCTGGTTAAGCTCACGGGTGGATAAAACATCAGCAGGAAGCAGGAGCTGCTTAGACAGCAGAGACGGCAGCCTGCTGCCATCAGCAGTTCTTTTTGTGGAAGCTAGGATGGCTTTGGCTATTGTCCTTCCTACCTTCTCCTTGACAAGGCACGCGGCTGCTGGGTCCCTCGTGTTATCCATCCCCTTGACAGTGTGCAGACGCTCATCCCAGTCAGTCACCTCCTCTGCTGGCAGCTGGAAGGCAATCCTGGTCACCTGACACTTTACAGGGTGCGCTCTGAATGTGACTGGAACATCCGATTCCAAGGTTACTGTGATGTCCTTGGCACAGCCAGCAGGGAGGTGTCCCACCTAGGGAGAATCAGAGAGCCAAGAGCAAACTGGAATCACTGGCAAAGACAGGACCGACAGCGAAAGGATTGATGTGGTGAGCAGCTGTGCCAGGAATCTGCATCTTACTGTGTGTTACTCTGAAGTTTCCTAGAGGAAAGTACAAACAAAAGATGCCACTTCCCACAACACGGAGGGGCTGACAGCCCTGCCCCAGGAAAGCCGGGCACTGCATCTCCTACGTAGCACTGAAACGGCCTCTCACTGGGACGTGGGGAACTCCCTGCCAGCTCCCAGGAACCTACCAGGCAGTGCTCGAGCCGTGGAAAAGGCAGAGACATGCAAGCTCACCTCGGGGGAGAAGTGAAACAGGGAGGCTGCCAGCTACTCAAACTGCATCTCCACCACTCTGCTGCGATTGGTGATGGTGAAGGTCACGGAGTAGGGCGTCCCAACGTGACAGTCCCCAAACTGGATGTGATCCACTCTAGCAGCTGTTCAGGATGAGAGCCAGGGATCTCAGCATGAGGTGAGCTCCATCTGCTCTCCTCACAGCACAGACACAGGTATATGTCCAACTCTTGTCCTCGCTCCAAGCTTTCCTCCCTCTGGGAGATGCAGTTCCCCATCTCGCCTCTTTCAGGGTGGTGGGCAACAACACAGGCCCAGTGCTATAGAGGACACAAATGAAGCTACATCATCATCATCTCCATGCCATACCATGGACTGACAGACTTCCTTGTGGAGATCATAGAATAGTTTGGGTTGGATCATCTTAAAGATCATCTAGTTCCACCCCCTGCCATGGGCAGGGAGATCCCACTGGATCAGGCTGCCCAAGCCCCATCCAACCTGGCCTTGAACACCTCCAGGGATGGGGCAGCCACAACTTCCCTGGGCAACCTGTTCCAGTGTCTCACCACTCTTACAGTGAAGAATTTCTTCCTAATGTCTAGTCTAAATTTGCCCCTCTCCAGTTTATACCTGTTCCCCCTTGTCCTATCACCCTCCAGACCCTTCAGGGACCAGAAGTTCACTATAACATCTCCTCGGAGCCTTCTCTTCTCCAGGCTGAACAAACCCAACTCTCTCAGCCTCTCCTCGTATAGGATGTGCTCCAGCCCTCTGATCATCTCTGTAGCCTCCTCTGGACCCATTCCAATAGTTCCACATCCCTCCAGAAATGGACACAAGACTCCAGATGAGGTTTGACAAGAGAGGAACAAAGGGGCAGAATCCCCTCCCTCGCCCTACTGGCCACGCTGCTTTGGATGCAGCCCAGGACACAGCTGGTCTTCTGGGCTGCAAGAACACATTGCTGGCTCATGTCAAGCTTCTCATTGACCAGCACCAAACTGCCAACTGCTTGTTTGCATCACTGTCACTTCAAAGCCCCCACATCAGTCTGCACATGAAGTTGCACACTTCCAAGTTTGGCTCAACGCTGTCTTTGTGCCCTGACAGTTGCTTCACTCCTGGCAGCCTGCAGGATACGTGTGTTACATATCCGTGCCACGCTTGCATGCTATCTCATCCCATCCCAAGTGCTTTGGCTGTCCATCTGTCAAGGCTATACAACACACCTCGATTACTTTGTTTTGGGGGCATCCACTGAGCTTCAGAAATGCTGATGTCCAGAGAAACCTCATAGATCTCCACAAGGACTTGGATAGTTTCAACCTGAAGAGTGCCCAGGAGATTTTCTGCATCTGAAACCTGAAGCAGCAAGAAACAAACTTACACCACTGTCCTCAATCCTTTTGGTAGACAATATATGACTCCTTGTCTCTGTCAGCTGCTTGCACCGCAGCTTTCCCTGCTTGACAAGCATTTGTGGATTCGCAGATTTTCCTACCCTGTTTATCTCATGGGCTGATGTTATCCTGCATTGCGAGTCCCTTGCTGCTACGGGCCTGGCACCTGGCAACACAGGTAGAGAGGCCTCTCATGAAGGCTCATCCTTTTGGCCCCTTTGCAGGGTGCCTTCAAGCGCAGTATCCACCCCTAAGAGCACAGGGCTGCTCGCTCCGAGTCCCTCTTACCTCCAATCAAAATGTTTTCTCAATGCTGACAGCCTCTGTGGCCTTGAAATAGAGATGCATGATAAACTCTGTGCGGGGACCAACGATGCCCATAGGTTGCGACACAGAGAAGCCCTCGCCGAGGTTTTCCAACCCACAAATCCACTCAGCCACAGGCAATCGGGTGCAGTTTCTCAGGACAAGGGTTTTGCTCTCCATCCTGCAGAGACAGGGAAACACTCGGAACCAGCTGCTCAACAGTCATACCAGCCTTGCATCTGGGTGCAACTTGAAGCAGTCCTATCCACGCCTCTGAAACCACAGCTGAATGTTCTCTCTGTGTCACAGGTCTCAAAGGTGAGGTCCTGGGCTAAAAGCGTATCAAAAAGAAGGGAGATCAGTAGGAGCAACTGGGCTGTTCTCTGAACCAGCAGAGAAGACACAGATGCATCAAGATGCTCATCACACAGCATTGCTGGGGACTACAGAGCTTGTGGCTGTCATGGGATCTACAAGTCAGCAAAAAGCAGTGATCAAGAGAATGGGAACGGCTGGGAGAAAGAGGGATGTTAGCCCAGCCTCTGATCTCAGCAGCCACACAGCCAGCAAGAAGCAGCAGAGTGAACATGAGCCAGCAGCGGCCCAGGTGGCCAAGAAGGCCAATGGCATCTTGGCTTGGATCAGAAATGGGTGACCAGCAGGTCCAGAGAGTTTATTCTGTCCCTGGACTCAGCACTGGTGAGGATGCGCCTCGAATCCTGTGGTCATTTCTGGGCCCCTCACTCCAAGAATGATGTTGATGCTTTGGAGCGTGTCCAGAGAAGAGCAACAAAGCTGGGGAAGGGGCTGGAGAACAAGTCTTACGAGGAGCCGCTGAGGGACCTGTGGTTGTTTAGCCTGGAGAAGAGGAGGCTGAGGGGAGACCTTATTGCTCTTTACAACTGCCTGAAAGGAGGTTGTAGAGAGAACGGTGCTGACCTCTTCTCCCAAGTGACAGGGGACAGGACAAGGGGGAATGGCCTCAAGCTCCGCCAGGGGAGGGTCAGACTGGACATCAGGAAAGAAATTTTTCACAGAAAGTGTCATTGGACCCTGGCAGAGGCTGCCCAGGGAGGGGGTGGAGTCCCCATCCCTGGAGGGGTTTAAAAGGCAGGTAGAAGAGGTGCTGAGGGACATGGTTTAGTGGCAGATAGGAATGGTTGGACTCGATGATCCAAGAGGTCTTTTCCAACCGGGTGATTCTATGATTCTATGATTCTACGAGAAGCTGAAGGGGACCCCACTGACAGTGCTGCTGCCCAGAAGAACAGCCGCAGGATGACTGACCTGTGGAGAAGCACCCTGTTGAAGTGCACCTTTGTGGGGCTGCCCTCCAGCTCCGCCCACACCCCCTGGCAGCACAGGCGGAAGACCACCGGATCTTTAATGTAGCAGACGAGGTTGTATTCCACAAACCCAGCTGAAGTGGGGTACTTACAGCAACAAGTTTTTAATGAGGACTGGGATCAGACTGCAGATGTAGTGAAGGGCAGGAGAAGCTCTGTTGCTGAAGGAGCTTCTCTTCCCTTGTCACATCACTGGAGTAAAATTATCTCTCACCAGGCAAGCAGATACACATAATTTGTTATCTGCTGTTAGAGTTAATTTGCTGACTGCACTTTTGGAAAGTCCCAACTTATTTTTCTTTCCTGACACATCTGAGATTTTTTCTGCACTTCTGTTTCCCGTACATGTTACTGAGCCTAATTCAAGTCAAGATGCAGCCTATGCTGTTGGCAGATACAACAATTCTAGGTTTATGAGCATCTGTCCTATGTATTTCATTTACATTTAACCTACCCTACACTAAGGCTTGAAGTATAAAGGCCACAGCCATTACCTACAGCAAGCCAATTTATAGGTGATCCGAATGATTGGGGAATTTATGCATCGGGCTGCTATCACAGTACGGAAACAGTCCTGTCATGTTTCTCTGTCTGCGTAACAGAGGAAAGAGCGCTCCGTAATGAAGAGGTTGAGAGGGTCAGATGTGTCCCCAGCATCACTGTTGAAAACATCCCAGTAGCAGAGTGAAATCCAATCTCTTTACTGTTCAGTAGAACTCACACCTTAAAAGCTTTCTGATACCGGGTGAATTGGCATGAGGGTAAATAAGGAGGACTTAATTGGAAGTACTTTAATGCGGATGGTGCAACGAAGGTCTTCTGATCAGTAACAGTAAATGTGTGATTTGCTAAGGGATGGACCCTCTCTGAAGGGTTCTACCAGCGGGGCCACGGCCATTGCAGAGCTGGGGGCACGAGTAAGTCTGGCTTGGTCTGAGCCTACACGCAGGCACGCCTCTGCTCTTCCCGTGCTCTGTTACTTTTCAAAGCACACCTGAGCCCAGGGCTGAGAGCCGCAGCACTGACATACCGCTCTCCTTTAGAGCAGGATATGCATCTCCCAGGGTTGAAGCAGCTGAAGGAGCTCAGCAACCTTGTGCTACTTGTGTTTTCTGAGGCCATGGCTGTGTGTGTGGCCCTAAAAGATGCCATCCATCCGGCATAACTGACCTGCCAGTATAGGAGAGAAAGCGTAGAGATTTCAGATCCCCGTTGTTCTTCATGCTGTTTCCGACACCTGCCTGGCACTGGTCTGCCTGCTTTGTCCTGCCTTGGGCTTGTGTTTAGCAGACTGAGCTCTTCACTTCACCAGTCAACGTCTCTGTTTCCTAGAAGCTCCTGAGCACTCAGTCAGGAAGTGTCTGGTGGTTGCTCAGAGTTCCTACAAGCCTTGCTCCAGAAGACTGGCTGGGGATGTGAAGACCCTGACTTGAAGAAGCATGGAGCAGGGAGTATTGGTAGAGACTTAGTGGAGACGTTGGTCTGGGTCCCTTCCCTGCTCTGAGCTGGGGGAGGAAGGGCCGTGGTCTCCCCGAGAGCTCTGGGGCACTGGTTTGACTGGAGTGGCCCTGGGTGCTGGTGCAGCTGCTGGAGCAGCCCCAGGTTGGCTTTTGCCTGGCTTGTGCTCAGCTCTCGTGGGTCCTTGGCTTTTGCGGGCTGGGGCCAAACCCTTCCCACCCTGAAGGCGACACCGCCTGTCAAGAGAGCCACTGTGAGACTGCAGAGACAGGACAAGGCAATGTGAAAAGAGACATTTCTAACACCAGCAGACACTGTTTTATTACTTATTCCTAGACGAACTTGTTTCTACATCTACAAGATCGCTCGCTGCACAAGTTGCTGCTGCTTCCAGCCCGACCCCTTTCAACGTCCATCGCCATGCCGGGCAGTCGGGTCGTTTGGAGGGCAGTAACAGCTCGGGCAGTGTGGGTAGACAGGACCTCGTTGGTTCTGTGGTCGTGGCACGGGAGGGTATTGATGTGCCGGAGGGTGGAATGGGAGGGCACCAGCCCCTGGGACTTGTTCGGCGTCCGGACAGGGCCACCAGTCTGGGCGTGGAGGGGGTGCGAAGAACAGTGGGGCAGGAGGTGTGCGGCGCTGGGGCGAAGGCGCAGATGGAGCCACAGCCGCCTCCTGGACATTCTCCGGGCTGTCTCTTTGGCGCTGTCTGCCCAGGGCCGCACCGGCACTGACGCTCGGTGCATCTGCGTCAGCCCATGGCTCAATTGCTGCGGGGCTGGGGGCTGCAGACCTCTGGGCTTCGCTCTCTTCCTCCTCCTCTGCTCCTGCCACCAATGGGCTGTGCGGTGGTCGTGGCACGGGAGCGGCACAATGTTCTGGCAGAGTCTCCCTCGCCGGCTCTGGAGCACGGGGTTGAGGTGGGCTCATCCTGTCGTCCAGCCAAGGAAGCAGACTGGGCCTCTGAGCTGGCTGTGGAAGGCTCTCAATTCCTCGCGGGGCAGGAGGTGTAGAGCACTGTGGGGAAGCCATGGATGGAGCCAGAGCCGCTTCCAGTTCATCCTCAGCACTGTGTTTGCGGCGCCGTTTGGCCGGGGCTGGACCGGCACTGGTGCTCGGTGCATCCAGGTCAGCCCACGGCTCAGTCGCTGTGGGGCTGGCAGCTGCACGGCTCTGGAATCCGTTCTCTTCCTCAGCTTCTTCTGCCACCAGAGCATCAGCTCGTCTCTTCTTTCGGCGCTCGTCCTCCTGCCCGGGGCTGCGTGGGGCTGCAGCCGGGGCTGGCTCTCCTTCCCCGGGGCTTTGCACCCACGGCCCGAGGAGGTCGGGCTGATCTCTGCGGAAGAAGGGGTTGTAGAAGAAGTGCAGCTGCAGAAGGCAAAGGAGAGGAGTCAGTGTCATCCTTTCCAGAAAGACAGAGACAGAGATTCTCTAGCCAAGCCTTTGCCTCGGCAAAGACACAGGTGGTTCTGACAAAGAGCTCTCGGTGGGCCTTGAAACCTCCAGCTTAGATGAATAAAATGTTGGGATGGAGATTTTGTATGTAGTGAGCACGCTGGGGTTCTCGGTAGGTGAGAGCAGGGAAGCATAGCGTTTTCCAAGCCTTCAAAATAACAGAGAATCCCGAATACCACTGGGTTTCAAGCCCTCTCCCAGCGTGGAATGCACCTGTCAGACATAACACGATGCTGATATGTGTCTTGTCAGCGTTGAGCAGATGCCACAAGATGGGAACTTTTGGTGTAGCCGCATAGAGAGCAAGCACAAAACGAGCCCCAGCGACGGCACTGTGCTTGCCTCTCACAGCCATAAGCAAAGCCCTCTGGTCAGCACTTCTGCTCCTCCAAAATCCTGCGCTTGGAGTTCCTGACCCTGAGACAAACCCGGGCCGTGTGCTCCCACCGCCGTCCTCCCCACCTGCCTGGGAAAGGTTTCTTCTACCTCAATGTGACCCTCTCCCCAGCAAAGGTCTTGAGGGTTCTCTGCTGGGGGAGGAACTCGCTTACCCTGCCCAGAGAAGGTCCTGCAGCTGCTATGGCCTGCAGCTCCTCCACGGACATAGAGATGGGGCAATCTTCCTCCAGCGTGTCGAATCCATGGAGGTGCAGTTGGAGGATGAAGCCTCCCATGGAGTCTGTTCCAAAGACATTCCTCCTCAACACTTCCTCGCAGAAGAGCGTTTCTGCGATGACAATGCAGTTGCCATTGTCGGCCCACCAGATTGACTGGAAGCGATGGCTGCCGACGATCTCCCAGAGCTTGCCGAGGAACCTGCGGGCTGAAGAGGGGCAGGGTTTGGCACAGCTGTCCTCCCAGGAAGGATAACGAAGGCCGGGCTTGAAAGGCCTTCACACTCCTCAGGCCTACCTTGAGAGTTCTCTCCTGCCAGAGGCACGCTGGCAGCATTCCCGGCTGCTGCCATATCACGTCCTGCGTGGTTGGGAGAAGACAAAGGCACCCAACCAGGCTCCTCCGTGTCGGAGGATGAGTCTGCCGAAGGCGAGTCCCTGTTATTTGTCATTGCCGAGCTGCCTTGCAGCTTGGAGCCTCGTCCCTTTCCCTGAGCAGCGAGACTGCGTCCTGCCTGTCAGAGGGCCGAAGGGCTGTGGCGTCTGATGCCTCAGTGCCCGGGCAGCAGCTCCACAAGTGCCCTGGGCTCACTGTGACCTCACAGGGCGGCACTCGTCTCCTGGCAACAGGAGGTGGAAGAGAGCACAAGGTGCTAAAAAGCCCTCTTTCCTTCCCGTTGCATGCCTTGATTCTGTGTATGTGTTTATGCTGATTGTGTTTGTGCCTGTGGATATGAAATATTAGACAATATCGGTCTCTTGAAATACTTCACCCTGAGATTTGTGCTTTGCCTTCCTATCTTGGTAAGAATGTTTTGCCCTTAGGTAGCTTAGTTAAGAGTTTAGTTAAATTAAGGAGTATTTCCAAAGGCAGACAAAGCTTTGCAGGGGAAGGAATGGGAAGATGGAGTGTAAGAAGCAGGAGAAAAAATGGGAAAAGGAATGCCTACCCTGTTTTCAGTGTTTAAATGATATCTTTCTTTGAAGGGAGAGAGAAAAGTGAGTAAGAGGTAAAGCAGTGTCTCCGGTAAGTCACTTGTCCCTTCTGCTCCTGCTCAACCAGTACTGCTGCCTCAGACCTGTACTTGCACTCATCTTGCATCACTGAGGTCTGCAAGGTTAACTACTTCAAAACAATTATCCTTAAAAGAGAGTACTGATGTCTGTGGCTTTCTGTTTCCTTCATTATTTACGGTGCTATTTATCATACTGTATTTCAGAGGTATATTATTATGATTCGGGAACTCTGTGTGTCTGGCCAGTCTTTTAAAGACACAGAAATACAGTTTAGTTGTACAGACTCCAAAGGCACATCAAAGCACTATTGCGGTTATCTAAAATGGTGCTTCGGTTCAATAAAACTATATATATGTGTGCATTTGTATATCTGTATGCATCTATGTACACACACACACACACATAAAAATACCTTAAAAAGTTGGCATTTTTGAACTGCTGTGGTGATATGATATCTACATAATAATATAGTCTGCTTCACAGAGCAATGGACATGAAATTGGGATAATTGAGTTCTACCCGTAGCTTTGCCTCTGTTGTAGTTTTTTTTAACAAATAAAGATTTACCAATTGCATTTGTAAAGCACCCTGAAATAAAACACATTATATATTTTACAGCAGCTGTGCTCTTATTCTTCTCCAAGTCATTTGTGCAAAGTCTTGTGGAAGCTTCAGCATTTAGAATTTTATTATTTGATGGCAAGACATGTTAATAGTCTGCTTCGTTAAGTGTATTTCTAGACATTTCTCTCTCATTATCAACACCTATGCCGTCAAAATATCTGAATATAATATATGCCATCATTTCATGATTCTGTGTTTTATTACTATTATTTCCAAGGAATGAAAGTAAAATTAGGATAGTTGCTTTAGTGGTTACTACATACATGCAGGCATAAATGGAGGTCTTCTGGTCGGACAAGCAAAAGCTTGTGCTGTGTTTTCCAAAAGGAGATAGTTGACTCCTTTCCCTCTCCAAAGTAGGTAATGGTATTCCTACACTATCAGTGTATTTAGCCAAACTTGCAAGAACCTCTGTGACATCTAGGACTCAAAATGTCTTGGAATTTTGCAGTAATAGTTTGATTGTTTTCTTATTTGTCTTTTCTGTGTATGGTTATTTGTAAAGGGGCATACATAATCACCTTGCTTCTGCTTGCTGAGCTCGGACTAATTATATATTTAGTAAGACTGTCAATAAATTTGAGCTACGAAATGGAAACCTTTTAATTAAAAGAGTGAAAGTATGGTATTTCTTAAGATTTCCACGTCTCATACTTTTATATATATTACTTCTATCCAAGGTCTTTGAATTCATTATATGTTAATATTTGATCTCACTTCAAGTGTACGCAGCACTAAACAAATTGAATCTACAGCCTCAGTCTAAGAAAAAGCTGCAAACAATTGTCTTCTATATTATGGTATAAATATATTATAATTATTTTAAGACACATATTATACTGTAAAACCCTTCCCTAAAAGAAAAAAAACCAACCAAAATCCCCAAACCCTTCAAAGCAATAGAAATCTCCAGATCAAAGTCAGTTAGCTGAATGTGAGGGGAAAAAGGATGATTTTTTTATATTTTCAGGAAAACAGCATGAGCACAACCAAGTCTGACAGGAGTAGCATTTAAGTGCCTAGTCCTTAATTATAGAATTTTGCTTTAAATAGGCAGTTTTTCCTTTTGGCCTCCCTGCATTCACTGCTGAGCATTTCTCTTCACAGTAAAACAATTTTATCGCTGTGTATCTCAACATTAGGGATGCGATTGCTGCAATCCCTGCTTGGCCAGTGCTGCCTACTCCTAAGGGCCTGACTCCCACTCCCATGCGCTGACCTGAGATGGGAAAGCTTGATACAAATCCTCTGCACTGAGCCCATCAGGTGCCCATTGGCTGAAACTGAGCTGTGACAGCGGTACCGGAGAGTCACATCAGAGCAGGACTAAAGTTGCAGTGTGGGTAAGCATGAAAACTCACTAACCGTTCAATCAGTTCTGATCAGAGTGAAGAAATTATGCAAAGAATGATAATGTGATATTTTTTGGGATATAGTACTGTTATAGCTGCAGACTACTTGTATGGGAGCCGCTAAACTGCTTGTGGAGATGTTCTCCCATGCAAGCGTGGTAAAACCCTTGAGATGAATTTAAGATTGAGTCTCTCCATTCCACCCCACACCCTCCAGAAAAGATGCAGAGCAGTCACAGAATTAAGAAATAATTCCTTAAGTTGCAAAATTTAATGAGTTTTCTCCCTCACTATCCTCAGGCATTATTTCCTCCCCTGATGCTGCAGTTCCTTCCCTACCATTCCACTCTGTATGTGTACAGAGAAAAGGAAGATGGAAGAAGCATTAGCTGCTAATGCATGACTGTGAGGTGTATGGTAGCCTGGGAAGGTTGGCTTGTCCTGGAAGAGAAAATGACAAGTTGACTGCACTCTTTTCAACCTATTTAATATTTTATAATAAGTATCCATGATAACCCGACTGTTTCCCTCATACTGGTATGTAGCACCAAAATAACAATAAATGCTGATTTAAATGAACATCGTGGAAGAGAACTTGCTGTTAGATGTACTGGAAAAAAACCCTCTAGACTTGTCACACGAGGAAGAAGTCAGAAATATCTAATTAAATTTTTTTATTTATTTAACTTGCCTTTTATTTTTCTTCTTTTCCTTTCCCTCCCTCTCAGTTTGTTACTGAAGACTATAAAAAATAATGTATTTATTCTACTTGTTTGCACTTGTGCATCTTATTAAAAGTCAACACTAATTTAAAAAAGGTTTCCATTCATTTCAAACAGTGGTTTTCTATTTACTTTGAGGAAATCCAAAATTACACCTCAATAAAGGATTGAATGCTATTAAAAACCAACTTAAATTATGGGGACTTTTATTTTACACATGTGATGTATAATGTAGTTTCTGAATGCCTTTCGTATGACCGACAAGCACATAGATGCCCAAAACTCCTTCTTATAATGATGACACTTCACTCACTTGTGGACAAGTTCAGGGTTTGTTGCTTTTTAGATGGTGTAGAAAGATGAGTCTTGTTTAAATGTTACACTCTCATATATTCGCCATCAGATGAGCTTCACTGAGAATAAAAGAATCATTAAGGTTGAGAAAGGCCTCTATAAGACCATCAAGTCAGTCCAACACCACCACGCAGTTCTGGCAAGGTAGGGAATACTTTGATATTGGAAACATCTTTAAGCAGCACAGCCTTATTTAAATCAAGATAAGGATCAGGAGAAATACAAACATGGAAAACAAGAAAAATATTCTTAATGGCTCCAAAGGGCTTATCAGTGGTTTCATGTTGCAACAGCTGGGGGTTGCTTCAGGAGAACCCCCAGCACAGATCAGTTGATAAAGGCAGACGTGCTGGAGACTGTAGGCCACAGGCCCTGGGAGGGAGTGAGACAAGAACTTTAACAAAGATTGCGGGCTTGATCGCGGGTACTTATTGTTGAATGGCAGGAAATTGTCGTTAAGTGAGGCAGAAGACCCTTTTGTATTAGCCAATACTGAGCTTGCTTTTTGCAATATCTATGAGCCTAAATTATCTGTAACTCCTAGTATAAATATAAGTTAGCTGCACAATAAAGACGACATTTGCTTGCATCAAGCTGCGTCCCGTCTCTTAATCGCGGCAGTTTCAGGTGATAAAGGGCTCTCAGAGATGACATCCATGTTTCAAAATACCATTTTGGAAGCTGCTTCTGCTCTTAATGTCAAGCTTAGGAACAGGGATGAATGATTAGGAACTGGGTGAATGAATAGCTAATTGAAATAATAACTTGTGAATCCTTGCTTTGCACAAATGATTCCTTTCCAGGTGCAGTGGTGGGCTGACCTGTTCCTTGGCACCTACTTGACCCACCTCCAGCGTCCGCATCCTCAATCTTAGAATGGTTTGGGTTGGAAGAGACTTTAAAGATCACCTCATTGCACTCCTCACCCCCGTCACAAGCAGGGACACCTCCCACCAGACCAGGCTGCTCAAGGCCCCATCCCACCTGGCCTTGAACACCTCCAGGGATGGGGCATCCACAGCCTCCCTGGACAACCTGTGCCAGTGCCTCACCACTCTCATTGTGAAGAATTTCTTCCTAATGCCTGATCCAAATCTTCCCACTTCCAATTTAAAGCCATTCCCTCTCACGTCCTCACTACATGCCCTTGGAATATGTCCCTCCCCAGCTTTCTTGTAGCTCCTTCACGTACTGGAAGGTCGCTACAAGGTCTCCCCAGAGTCTCCTCTTCTCCAGGCGGAACTCCACAGAAAGTGCTGGGCTGAGCCTTGGTCAGTTAAGAAACAACAACAAATCATGAGGTCTCAGGCGCTAATCACACCTCCTATGTTCAGTGCCAGTCCTCAGGCTGCTCATTGACCACGTATATCTGGACATGCAAAACCATAGCTCCGAGTGATATTTAGTTACTCAGGCTCCCTGCAGTAATTCTGCACACAGGTTTTGCACCGTTCCAATGACATGTCAGATTAATTAGTCTTCAATTGCAGCAATCAGTGTTAATAAAAGATATGCTTTCTTTTTAGTGAGACTATCAAACACTTTTAAACCCGAATTGCACATATTCTCATAATACTGCTCGAACAGCCCAGTGGAGCTCCAAGTGCTTCCACTGTACGGCATGCAATTCTTTATCCTGGCCAAAAGTAGAGTGACCTGTGGACACTTCAGCAACACACAACAGTCATGCAAAAGCCTTAACGCCTGTTTATAGAATGGCAGAGTGGTTTTAAGCCCCGTGCAGCTGCAATAACTCAGGGATGTTTAAGCCTCCAGATGCTGAGCCTCAACTCAGAGAGACCCGGAGCAAAATGAGTCCTTGTTCTGTGAAGCCTCAGCTTCACTCTGAATGCTATCAGCTGCCATAACAAGGAAGTTATGTCATGACACCAAGGAACAGCCTGATAGAAATGCAGCAGCTTCAAGAATCCCAGCACAGGAATAATATAGTTAGGCCCTCTTGTTCCTGCCACTCTGCTGTAAACTGGGAATATTCTCCACTCCTACATAGTCCATATGCTCCCATTTCTACAGTTCTGTCTGTGTAAACATAAAATGGAAATGAGACTTTCCCTTCTTTAGGACAACTCTGTTCTAGCTGGTAGGAAAGGTCTGTGAGAGGAGAAAAGAGAGCGCACCTCTTCCTGAAGTGCCATGGAAATAGCAGTGACCCTTTACCTGAACGGCTCTTCTGCCTCCATGAGCACGAGGTGGTGGACTCTTTCCTTTCTTTCGCCACCAGTCAGTCCGTAAGTATCTCCATTCCTTAATTACCTTCTGAACACAGGTGTCACCAATCGGGACAGTTGAAGGAGGTGACAGCTTATGAACTATGGAGCATTTTATATATGAGCTCAAAGTTATGGATACCTCACAGCTGTTTCTGCTACGCTGCATATGTGGATCTGTATAGGATATACAGGGCTGTAAGTACCACCCACATCTAAATAAATCAGTTAGCTGTCCGAATTAGGACTCTCATTTCCCTGTACAGGCAGGAGATCCTTCAAAACATCTGGATATCCCAAACTGCTTGAGGGCTTCTCGCTGATGCTACAGAGGGTGTCCCCTCACCCCATCTGTGGAAACATGTTTGAAAGTTCTTCCCTGGAGGGGACAAGACTGGGAATAAATGGTGAAATATTCAATAGACGTAATCAAAAGAGTAAAGAAATCAAAACAAGGATAACCAGCAAAGCTCCGAATGACAGGGAGGAACACATCTACAGCTGACACAGTAACTCAATTTTTTTTATTTTTTTCAAACCCTTAACGGCTATTGAAAAAGAACTTGAACTCCCTATACAAACATTACTATTTCTATTATTCTATATGCTAATGCTAAAAGATTAATACTATAATAACTAGAAAACACCTAACAACTATAAAGAACACCTAACAATTATCTACAGAAAAAGATTATCTCCACCCTCCCACGCACCCAAATCTACCATTGCCCCCCAACCACCCTGCCTTATTCTTCCTCTGTCTCCCTATTCCACAGCTCTTCGCTTCAGAGGGGGGGCTGGACTGGTGGATTGACGTTTTTGCCCCCCCCTTTTTGCCATGCCCGGCCGTGTTGCTCTCATTTGCTTCCCCACATCCCGCTGTGGCTGATGAGGCCTCATCCTGATGGTCTTCAAAACTGCATGTCTTGGGCCCGCGCTGGCGCTCTGGAAGGTGGTATCATCCAGCGTAAGTTGCCCCATCAGCCGTGACAGTGCCGCGATGTCATTCTTGGCGATGTTAATGCGGGCGCTTCCGGGGTGTCTGGCAGGCGGGATGTGGGGAGCAGCGTGGTGGTGGGAGGTGACAGAGGAATCCTTGTTGTGGATGCCCTGGGCTGGCCCAGCAGGGACAGGTCTTTCGGAGAGGCTTAGGTTGGAAAACAGCCTCTCCAGCTCCTGCACTCCTGGAAAAGCACATGGCACACCGTGAGCCTCGTAGTGCCCGGGATCTCGCAAGGCCATTTTCGGGGCCCGGCGGTGTCCCAGGGGCTGCCCCGGCCAGAGGAACCCCACAGCCCCAGGGGTCCCGCGGGGCAGCACCTTGCCGGGACCCCGCACTGCAGCTGAGCCTGGGGGGGGCTGGGGGAGGCACCTTGGTGTTCTCCCACTCAATAAGACGGATCTGGGGTTGGAACGGCACCCACATGGAGGCATCTGCAGGACTGCAGAGGGGAGTGGGAGCTGTGCTATGCCGGGGGGACGCTCCGGAGTCACCTGCTGAGCCGGCTCTCACGGCTGGGCTCCCCCGGCTCTGCACCAGCGCGGGGCTGGGGCACTCCCCACAGCGTGAAATGCTGTGCCCGTGGGACGCGGTTGCGGATCAGGGAGGAAACTCGCTTACAGCAGATAAAATAGCAGAAGTGCCCCCAATCCTTTGGGGAATTCTCTGTACATTGTGTTTCCTGGGCGTGCACCACCGAGGCGAGGGAAGGGACAGTTGCACGGGATTGCTGAACCCTCGTGTCAAAAATGCCAGGGGTGCTGGGGATGCTGGAGGTGACGGGGTGCCAGAGCGGATGGGGATGCCATACCTGTTGGGAGCGCCTGGGTTGTGACCCCCGCTGGGCGAGCCCGGGCAGCAGGCAAGGGTGGTCTCAAGGGGTTGATGGAGCCTGAAAGAGAGACAGGAGCCATTGCTGGCCGTCACCTCTGCTCTCGCTTTCAAGAGCATCTCCAGGCTCCGGGGATCAGTCCTACCTTGGGGGTAAATGTTTCTGGGATTAAGGCGGGAGCTCAGGAACCACGCCATCACGAGCAGGTTGCAGAGCAAGATGGCCGTCTGCTGGTCTGCTGGTTGCTAAGGACTCTTTGGGGTGCTGGCTCTGGCGTCTGATTGGTGGTCGCCCAGGAAGGACTCTTGGGGCTCCCTGTGTTCAGCCCCGCCCCCAACTGCCACCCCAGGGTCTCATGGGGAGGGGACGGTTCAGGGTGGTTACGAATTGGTTGGATGGTTGCATCCAGAAGCGAGTGGTGAGCAGTTCAATGTCTGGATGGAGATCGGGGACAAGTGGTGTCCCTTCAACTCTGCCATGGCACCAGTGCTGTAGAATATCTTCAGCAATGACAGTGGGATCGAGCGCACCCTCAGCTCCTTGGCAGACGACAGGAAGCCAAACAGCGCAGTTCACGTGCCTGAGGGACAAATGCTACATCTGCGGGAAAATTGTGTCCCTCCTGTACTTGTCCTGTCCTCAGAACTCTGTCGAACCTTCAGACAGTTCCCAGCCTCACTAAGGCGACTGCTGGGACTGAACTCTTTCCTCACCATAATGCAGTGAGTAAAGTTAGAGTATGAAAATAAAGACAACTTCCCAACACATCTCCATCCCATCATGCCTCTCTAAACAGAACGGACACTATTACCAAAACCGACACAAGTACTTCCCAAAGGGGACTATACTTCATCCACTGTATCATACGCATCCCCGAATGTATGTGTGTGGAAAAAAAGGATCTCTGTGTCCACTGAATGAATTCACACAGAAGCCACAAAGTTGAGAAGAACCCGGTCCCTAAGGGAGGCAATTCTTACACTGCCTCCTCATTCATCTCAGACCTCTTCTTCTCATCTTCAATGAATAAAGCAGAGCAGAAAGTTAATAACTCTGGTGGATTTTAAAAAACACAGATGCAATGCAGAGACAGCCTTTAATTTGCTTCCTGTTACCCACCCCTCCGCTCTTTTCGACAGCATACAAACATCATATCACCCCTTTCCCTGCTAAATCCTCCTCCACCAGCAAAGCTGAGGAGAGCATGCAGGAAGACACGTACGTGTTACATATGCACTTCAAAGCTTTTATTATTTTTTAAAAAAGTCCAAGTACGGGAAACATTCAGACATTAAACAAAAAAATTATACCCTCCCTTGCAACATAATTATTTCTATTAATATGTCAGCGAATACTAGTAGAATATTAATATGTTCCAAGAGAATAAATAACTGTAGAACAAGCTAATGAAAAATTCTAATGCTACCCATCCAACTCTATCACGCCCTCAAGCCTGGTGGTGGTGGCGGGTGGAGGCACGTTGGTGTTCCTCCACAGGATAAGACTAATCTGGGGATCAGAAAGCCAAACAGGAGAGGTGACCCAAAGTCTACGGTACATTCTGTCAGTTGGGTTTCCTTGGCATGCATCACCCATGCATCACCCAGGCGAGGGAAGGATGCTCACACAGCACTGCTGAACCCCTTTGTGACAAAAACGCACTCAAAATTTCTTAATTTTTTTTCATATTTCAAACAACTTTTAAGCCAATATTAACAGAACATTATTAGAATCCCGAGAGAGAAACAGAACTGTGGAACAGAAGCAAAAATACCTTATCAGAAAAACGTGCCCTGCCAAGCTCTACCACCACGCTCCATCCACCTCATCCCCATCTCCCCCATCTCCCTCTCATCACTGCTCTGGGTTTAACCCCACGTTCCCACCCCAGTGCTGACTCTCACAGCCCGGCGCTTGCTGGGAAGGGTTGCAGTGGATTGGTGCTTCTGCGTTTTTTGGACATGCAATGTTGGGGTGCTGGAAGGTCCATCCCCACGTGCTGCCATGACTCCTGGGGCCCCATCCCATTGTTGATCAACTGCTCACAGCTCAGGACTGCACTGAGCTCTGCCATCTGATGCTGTCATTGATGGTGAGCAGCTCCATGCACAGAGAGAGCAATTTGATGTCACTCTCAGAGATGGCTCTCCTGCTACGTTCCGGGTGCGTGTTGGCTTGGGTGTGGGTTGCAGCACAGCGGCTGAAAATGTTGCTGCCTGGGGAGATTGTGCAGCCCAGAGATGGCCCCACGGGGACAGTCATTTTGGAGAAGGTGAGCTGGGGACATTGCCTCTCCACCTCCTGGAACCCCAGAATGGCCTGCAGCAGCACTGGGAAGACTGGAATGCCTGGTATCTTCAGAGGGCACTATGGTGGGCACTGTGGTTGGCCCTGTGGTGTCCCAGGGGCTGCGCAGGCTGGGGGCTCGATCAGACCTTGTGCTGTGGAGGAGCCTGGTGGTGGCTGGTGGTGGCACGTCAGTGCTCATCGCCTGCTTAGAGCAGATCCGGGGCATGAAAAGTCATGGAGGCGTCTGCAGCCCTGCAGAGCGGAGTGGGAACAGTGCTGTGCTGAGGGGACTCTCCACGGTCACACGCCGAGCCGGCTCTCATAGCTGGGCTCCCCCAGCTCTGCAGCAGCTCGGGGCTGGGGCACTCCCCACAGTGCGGACTGCTGTGCCCATCGGACAGGGCTGCCGATCACGACGGAGAGTCGCTTATAGGAGGTCAAACAGGAGAGCTGATCACAAGTCTCTGGAAAATTCTCTGTTCGTTGTGTTTATGCAGCACACACCACCCAGGCAAGGGCAGGGACAGTCGCACAGGATTGCTGAACCCTTGTTCAGCCAGGGAGGCAGGGGATGATGAAGGTGCCTGGTATTTAAAAATATTTATGTTGTGACACAGAGAAGCCCTCAACGAGGTTTTCCAACCCACAAATCCACTCGGCCACAGGCAATCGGGTGCAGTTTCTCAGGACAAGGGTTTTGCTCTCCATCCTGCAGAGAGAGAGAAACACTCAGAACCAGCTGCTCAACAGTCATACCAGCCTTGCATCTGGGTGCAACTTGAAGCAGTTCTATCCACGCCTCTGAAACCACAGCTGAATGTTCTCTCTGTGTCACAGGTCTCAAGGGTGAGGTCCTGGGCTAAAAGCGTATCAAAAAGAAGGGAGATCAGTAGGAGCAACTGGGCTGTTCTCTGAACCAGCAGAGAAGACACAGATGCATCAAGATGCTCATCACACAGCATTGCTGGGGACTACAGAGCTTGTGGCTGTCATGGGATCTACAAGTCAGCAAAAAAACCCAGTGACCAAGAGAACAGGAACTGCTGGGAGAAAGAGGGATGTTAGCCCAGCCTCTGATCTCAGCAGCCACACAGCCAGCAAGAAGCAGCAGAGTGAACATGAGCCAGCAGCGGCCCAGGTGGCCAAGAAGGCCAATGGCATCTTGGATTGGATCAGAAATGGGTGACCAGCAGGTCCAGGGAGATGATTCTGTCCCTGGACTCAGCACCGGTGAGGCCGCGCCTCGAATCCTGTGTTCAGTTCTGGGCCCCTCACTCCAAGAATGATGTTGATGCTTTGGAGCGTGTCCAGAGAAGAGCAACAAAGCTGGGGAAGGGGCTGGAGAACAAGTCTTACGAGGAGCCGCTGAGGGACCTGTGGTTGTTTAGCCTGGAGAAGAGGAGGCTGAGGGGAGACCTTATTGCTCTCTACAACTGCCTGAAAGGAGGTTGTAGAGAGGATGGTGCTGACCTCTTCTCCCACGTGACAGGGGACAGGACAAGGGGGAATGGCCTCAAGCTCCACCAGGGGAGGGTCAGACTGGACATCAGGAAAAAACTTTTTCACAGAAAGGGTCATTGGACCCTGGCAGAGGCTGCCCAGGGAGGGGGTGGAGTCCCCATCCCTGGAGGGGTTTAAAAGACCGGTAGATGAGGTGCTGAGGGACATGGTTTAGTGGCAGATAGGAATGGTTGGACTCGATGATCCAAGAGGTCTTTTCCAGCCTGGTGATTCTATGATTCTATGATTCTAAGTGAAGCTGAAGGGGACCCCACTGACAGTGCTGCTGCCCAGAAGAACAGCCGCAGGATGACTGACCTGTGGAGAAGCACCCTGTTGAAGTGCACCTTTGTGGGGCTGCCCTCCAGCTCCGCCCACACCCCCTGGCAGCACAGGTGGAAGACCACCAGCTCGGGGTTATCTTTAATGTAGCAGACGAGGTTGTCTTCCACAAACCCAGCTGAAGTGGGGTACGCCCCAACGCTCAGCTCCTAGCTCCGTCCCTGCAAGAAGAAATAGAATGATAGATTCATAGAATCACCAGGTTGGAAAGGACTCACTGGATCATCGAGTCCAACCATTCATAACAATCCCTAAACCATGTCCCTCAGCACCTCACCCACCTGTCCCTCAAAGACCTCCAGGGAAGGTGACTCAATCACCTCCCTGGGCAGCCTCTGCCAGTGCCCAATGAACCTTTCCATGAAAAATGTTTTCCTCCTGTCCAGTCTGTTAATGGGGACATGGAGGGAAGGAGGGAGACGTGGCAGAGGGACGGAGGGGGATGCGGCAGAGGAAGGGAGGGTGATGGAGGGTATGGATGCACAAGACATGAAGAGAGCGACGCGTGGGGCATACAAGAGAGAGGAGGGATGTGAGGGATTCAAGAGGGATGTCCAAGACAGGGAGAGAGGGATGCACGAGAGAGAGAAGGAGGGGGAAGCGAGAGAGAGTGGGACGCAAGGTCGGGTGGGAGGGAGTGGCAGAGGGGAGATGTGAGAGGGAAGCCAGAGGGATACAGCTCCTGCGCTGCAACCACGGGTCTCCAGCTGCTCCTCAGGAAATCTGCCTCAGGGCTACGAGTTTTCAGGATGATTGTATAATATAAATATAAAATCGTATGTTGGCACCCTGAGGATCCCAGAGTTTCGTTAGATTGCACGGACACTGGTATCCGTGTCTGTCTCCATAAATCTTTATCTGCACAGGCTGCCTTCAAGTGCATTTCTATTACTCGCACTTTGGTCCAGCAAAACGAGGTGGTGAGAGAAGAGCACAGGTGACTTCTGCGAATAGAGTAGATCAGGTGGAAGGGACCTACAATGATCATCCAGTCCAGCTGCCTGACCTGTTCAGGGCTGACCAAGTTCATGTGTTGTGAAGGGCACCGTCCAGGATGCTTCTTAAACACTGACAAGGGTGGGACATCAACCATCCTCTCTAGAAAGCCTTGTGTCAGTGTTTGACCACTCTCAGTAAAGAAACGCTTCCTGATGTCCAGCCTGAACCTCCTGCCCTGGCGCAGCTTTGAATCGTCACCAAGCATCCTATCCCGAACATCCAGGAGAAGAGATCAGCACTTCCCTCTCCACTTCCCACCACTCGAGAAGCTGTAGAGAGCAATGAGGTTGCCTCTCAGACTCCTTTTCTCCAAACTAGACAAACAAAGGCCTTATCTGTTCCTCGTAGGACATTCCTTCCAGGCCTTTCGCTAGCTTTGTCGTCCTCCTCTGGATTCATTCCACGGCCTTCACATCCTTCTTAAATTGTGGAACCCAGAACTGCACCCAGAACTCACAGTGAGGCTACACCGATGCCTCATACAGTGGGATAATCGCCTCTTTTCACCTGCTGCCAAAATGCCACATCAACTCTTGGCTTCTCTTCAGCAATCCTGTTCATACCCCCTTCCCCCACAGATTCTGGTTTAAAGACCTCTCCATCAGTCCCACAAGCTTACACCCAAAGATGCATTTTCCCTATCAGGACCGGTGGATGCCACCCGGCCCCTGCACCACAACGTAGTCCTCTACCTCACTTGAGAAGTACTAACTCAGCAAAGCAAGCACTAGAGTTTATCATCCCTGCTACCAAAGTCAGTGCATCAACCAACTAACAGCTAAAAGCATGTCAAATGCAGGCCTGGCCTTTTGGATGGAAAACAGCTTTTAATACAAAGACCACCACATCAGTCTGAAAATTGTCCTTCAAAACTGAACCTGAGTCACCTGACCAGTAGTTTACGAGGTTGTTGCACCAGCCAGTATTGATGATATACTATTTAAAAGAAAAGATCTACTAAACATCAATGAAACCAACACAGCTGTGGGGTAATCTCCATTATAACAAAAGCCTGGTTTATGTCTGGCATCCTAAACGTACAAAAACCCTAGAAACGCTCCCATCTCAAGTCAGATCCTTCAGGGCTGAAAGCTTGAGCACCAGTCAAAAGGTTTTACATGCTACATCACTAAAGCAGCTTGCTTGCAACTGCTGATTCGTAAAGTTCTCAAAAGCCCCCTCTACCTAAATAAAAAGAACAGATTCCCCACAACTTGCTAAGAAACAGCTCCTAGCTAAGCTCCAACTTTTGCAAAGCAAGGAAATAAAATATACCCTCACCTCCTAAAGGCAGAGAGGCGAGTGCAGCACAAGTGTAGATGTGGCGTACCCAGGGTTAACTTGGGTACAGCTGACCTTACCAGAGCTAGGGCAAGTAGCCCGAGAAAAATAAGGGAAATCAAGGTGTGAATTCATCTCACCCCCTTTTCAGTTCTGGAAGAGTGGTACCTCTTCCTTTTAAAGCACCAATGAGATCCTCAACAAGGGATGAAAACATCTGCAAGAGGGATCCGGCACATCCAGCTGCAGAAGTGACACTGCAATGGAAACAGGGCTATAACCCTACAAGTTTGGAAATTGTAAGTAACCTGGAAAGAGAGAATGCAAAACACACTTAGCTTGACATACACTTTCCTATCTTACAGAGTCAAGTCTCCAGTTTTTAGATGAGATTAGGCCAAACATTGGTTCTTCTGAGATAAGATACACTTAGTCTGGCAGAATCTGTTCAAGCTGGAAACACAGACATTTAGAATTACTGCAGGATTATCCCTTCCCATCAATTAGCAAGAAATCTAAAGCAAAAACAAAGGGGAAAACAAAACAAACTAAATTACAGCACTAGATAAGCATGAATTTCACGTTGTTCATACAGTAACTGAAGACAGGAAGTCATTAAGCCCAGAATCCTGCAATTCAGTTTAAGAAATCATTTTTCCTATCAGAGCCACACTGTTGTTTGCCACAGGAGGGAATTCTTGGGAGACGGAGCAACTAAAACCCTCTGGGTGCATGACCTTCTGTACTTCAGGAGGGTAAACACACATTGGGCACAAGACACTGCCAAGATGCATTTATAACAAAAATCACACGTTGGGCATTTACAGTAAAATCTCTTCATTTTCTGTCTCACGCCAAAGGACTTTGCATGGGAATAGAAGAGAGAGAAATCCCTTCACACAGATGCATTTCTAGCCATGAATGGCATACAAGAGAAACTGCTCAACTAAGTAAGAAAAACACCACCTCTCCAACTTGTTTGAAACCCTCCCAGGCAAAACAGAATCACAGCCTCCGAATGCATCTTCCGTTTCTCTGTTCCTTGAATATTTGAACACTTGAAAACTATATATTCAATATAAGCTTCTAAGAACAAAACACCTTTTTACTCATCTGATGAGCATTTTTAGAAAGGCTTGGGTGCCTTACCATTAAGCAATTTGATTCCAGAGAGTTTCATCATCATCTCTTATTTCCCCGTTCCTGTTTTGCCCAGTAAAGTATGTAACCTCAAATAGTATTCGCAAAAGAAGTTTTCCCCATGATAACGGCAGTCAGAAGATCAAAGAGGGACTGAAATGTAGTTATACAATTAAAGTATACTACAGTGGCTGTGAGACACAGAACTTATTTTACTGTTGAAGTTTACAATTGGTGGGCACAACAAACCCAGACCTCTGCCACACATTTTATAGACATTAAAAATAAAAATTGAAACCTTACCTAAAGACTCTGTCAAATAAAGATACCTGAATTCCTGGATACGACACCTTCGTAGAACCGAAGAATTCTGAAAAATTCATAAAATGGTACTAATTATTTGGACAACATCGTGTAGCTCACAGCAATTTCTGCATTACGGGCAAAATTTTAGAGTTGAAATCCTAAGGGTATCAAAAATTTGCCTGATACACATGCACAGTTTCTTTACCGTAAGTAATTTCCAGCCCCTACCTCCTCCCTCCACCACCAAGCACAGCTAATGGAAGCTGGTTTGTATCTGGAAAATCTTGCAGTCTAACCCACAGCCGCACATCTGGGTGCCTTCAAGCATTTTAGCCTTCTATTTTTCTAAATACAACTTTGTTAAATTATTGGTTAGAATGAACAACAAATATTGATTCAGATGCTGGGTCTAACAACATCAACAGCAAAACTTCCACAAACTTCCACAGAAAATTCTGAGGGTTCAGATCAGCAGTAGGTTTACATCTTTTCAATCAACTTTCCTAAGAAAGTTCTAAAGAAAAACACTGTCAAGCCAAATCCCTTAAATATTCTGTTCAAATAAATATATAGTCAGTAATACCTTTTAAAATCTTCAGCTCTTTGATTCAAAGCTGTACAGAGTACACTCTGAAATGGTAACGAAAAATCACTCTTCTTCTTATTAAAAACTTCACTTTCTAACGGGCTTTGTAATAAATAATTATTCATAAGTTTTCAAGGATAGAACCTGATTTAAGCAGGTAAAGGAACAAGTGCTAATGTATCTAACTCTTTTAGAATACTAAAATAGTTTATATACATTGCTCTTTCAAAGTGCAAACTGTTTCGCTGGGGCGAACACCGAGATCTAGCATACAATGCTTTTGTTGCTGTCCAAACAGGATAAACACATTCTTATTTAACAGCTGAAAGGGCAGACATTGTGCACAGCTCAAGCCCGCACTACTGCTACCCAGTGATTCATTTCTATAGAACAAGACTATAAAAGAAAACTACACCAGGTCTTAATCATGCAGCTGGACATCCCGACTGATCAGCTGGTTGGTGTGCAGCAGGCAGAGCAACAAAACTGTCCTGCAAAGCTGAACGTCTGCTCTAAACAATGTGCTTCTGGGACTAAGAAGCCACACAAATTTACTGTAGATACGTTAATGGAAGACACAAAGATGAGTTCAAGAAGTGCCAAAGTGTTGCAGAAATGGAATTAACTGGCTTCTAAGACTTCCACACATTGATATATCAAGGTCAAAGGACTCATGGCAACCCATCATATACACAAGCGTATACTGATACAATTGGGAAAAAAACCCAGAGACCTGAAGCTTTCAATGTGTACATTCAGCAGCATTTTAAAAGGTTGCTACAGAAAACTCATATACCCATCGTGGTTCCCAAGCCATTATAGAACGCCTGAGCAAAAGGCCTTTGACAGAAGTAAGGGGAATTTTCCCTCATTTAACCTTTCTATCTCAGTGTTTTCAAGTGATGACTTCCATCGCTATTACCATTACGCATGACAAAGTCGGGTTTCAAATCATAGATAAAAATCGGATCACTTTTTTCTCTTTCTAACAGACCTGCTGCATCGCCACTGTCTTCTCTGATGTGCATATATTTTGACAAGTTTTTATGAACAGTGACTTATTTCTTAACCATAACTATCAGTGACATTCGTCACATAAGTTTTCAAAAAAATACTAGGGGCCAAAGACTACTCACAACAAACAAGCCACAAATATGTTATGTTCTGCTTAAATGCAGGCAGGAGGACAGAAGCGTGTCTATAGCACTGTCCCAAAAAACATCACACAGAAGCCCTTGGACCCAAACAGAGCACAGCTCTGCAATGACAAAGATGAGAACAATCCATGAGAGCCCCTGCCCTCCCTGACTACAAACAGGAGCGCTTTCTTCTTCAGCTGCTCATGAAGGACTGTAAGCTAAGCATGGTAATTCCCGAAGTCTCAGGATTTTCAAAGAGAGCCATGCAAATTATTCAGGCTGCCCTCTGCTCTTACTTGGAGATCCCAACTCATTTGGAAAGAAGCAGCCTTTGACGATTTTACCTTTGGTCCGCTCACTATTTTCTGATGTTTCTTGAACCTTTTCTTCCCATCTGTTACGCTCCCGAAACCAGTCAATCCCGTCACCATTGCTAATTAAATTGTTAAAGATTAACGTTTCGCTTTTAGTCTGAGCAGGTCTGTAAATTCGAATACATTAAGGAAAAAAACAGCATAACTAAACAAAAATGGGAACTGGGTGGGAAAATTTCATTTTGCACAGAAAGGGTAATAATCTTATAATTTATTTCTAAGTAACTAGACATATACATAGGACTGAAATGTACATATAAACATATAAATGTAATCATAAAAAAAAAATAAAACAACTACCAACAAAACCCCCCAAAGCACACAACTGTGCCTGATTCACTAATATGTAATTTTACGTGAGGAGAGCCATCCATGTTATTGGAACTTAACATGTAGAATTCTTACTCAGTTCTGCTCTCGGAAATGTATAAGTGAAAAAGGGAAATCACACAAGGAACGCATCAGTTAAAAACACTGACTGCACTCATTCTGTGCTGCACAAAGGTGAAATTTTGCCACAGATTTGCTCATAATTTCATTACACAGTTTAATCATTTATTTTGCATCACTAATGTATTTCTAAAACATACTGGGGTACTGATGACTGTGTAATAAGTTTTTAACACAAAGCACACAGAAACAATTCAGTTGTGCACACAGGTGACGATGTGATTACATCACATCACAGGCGATATCATCATTTGTTTAAAGACTACTATCTTCCAGGTGTTCCTTACAGTATTTTTGCTGCGGCTGACCTTATACCGGCTTTAGTTTATGTGTTTCCTTAAAATGGTAGTCCTACTTATGTCTCTGTAACCTATGCTAACAATGGACTTTACAGTTTGCATCTGCTCACTGGTACTGAGTTAAAAACCAGACCATTTAGAATACAATAAAAGTGTGCCACATGAAGACATGTACCTAGATGCTTAGTTTTCCTAAAGAAAAATCAAATTAAATAGATTTCCTATGCAAATTAAAGTGCTGCTGTTTTACTTGTTTGTAAAATTATTTTATCGTTACATATGAGAGTGAGTTTAGTAGCAGTAAGGATCCAAAAGCCCAGACACATATTGAGTGATCCCTGCAACGCCACAAGGAGTATTGTCACTTGCCTCCACGAGTAGCTGCAGGCTTAGGAGTTCAATGAATTTCAGAAGCGTACTACTTACAGCCCCAAAAGTCTTCAAATTTTACTCTCTTATCTACATTATACCTATAAGTAAGAGCCGAGGAGTAGAAAGGAACACCCAAGATGAAGCAGCACCTTCGTTAGTTATTCTCAATCAGGTCGGCTCTTTGTTCAGTATGTCAAGAATGCAAATGTTCTCTCCACAAGCTTTTATCTCACAGTACGCTTCTGCCCAAAGTTAAGCTTCAAATTCAAACTCATCCACTGCAGCCTCCCAGCTCGGCTCATTCCTCTGTAGGCAGTGTATGAAAACATCCTCTTCTTACTAAAGGCAGAGGGACCAGAAATTAATTGCCACCTCATTTCCTGCATTTTTGTTTCTATCAAAAGCATAAAGCCTCCCATATAATAAGAAAACAGTTGTGGTACTTGAATTGGAGTTTTGAAACTCAGACAAAGAAAGAAACGTTGGGGAAGCCTACAACAGAAAAATGTATTTTATGCTCTGCAAAGCTTATTAACCAGTTTTTATGTGTTATACTAAAACATCCTTTTAATTAGAACCTCCATACTATTTGGCCGTTTTCTCTGTTAAACATCCACCTGGGCTAGCAGTCCATCGCTTTGCCATGAGCACAAAGATGAAATCCTTCATGCACTAACACATCTTTCCTTCCTTACGAAATTCCCAGGAGAACAAGAATTATCCCTGTGATGAAGGCATTAGGGAGCAACTACAGTATATATCCCAAGGCATGGAGAACCATGCAGCGGTTCCCTGATCTCCAGTCCTCCCCTGTGCAGTGACAACTATAATATAAGGAACAGTGGAGACTCTAATGCTTCAAAGGAAACTGGCATAAAGCTCGAGAGCAAGGGCCCACTCGGGAAACACTGCATTCCAAACTGAGCAGAAGAGGCACTCTTAGAGGCTGAAATGTTATTGCACTTGTCCCTAAGGATGCTCTTTGGGCTCTGTCTCCATAGCTCCATCACACATCTCTCTCCTCAGCAACTGCTTAGTCAGACTGCACTGAAAAACGTTTTCAATACATTCAGTCTCAATACTTGAGGTACTTTGCTGCTGCATTATCATCACTTAGTCAAACAAATAAATGGAATATTCCTTGGAAATTTGCCTATGGTATATTGCAATACATCTCTTAACATTTCCACATACAGGAGGTGAGGCAACAAAACTTAAATCAAGACTGCAAGGGCTACATCCATCATCTCACTTGAAGGCACTTCAGAAATGTACTCTTAAAACACAGGACAGAAACCTAATATAGAAGGAGATAGAAGAAATACCCGTGAAAGAAGCAACATGTGATGTTTCAAGATATACCAGATGCTTTTCAGGGAACATGAAAAGGTACCATGTAGGGCAACCATTTCAGGGTTGGTGGGGTGGAGGTGAAGCTAAAGCTAGAGGCACGGAATCTGCCTTCTCAGGCACCTAATGTTAAAGGGAAAGTTTTGGTAGATTTAGTAGCGTAGACAAAGTTCAACTTCACCTTCTAGAAGACAAGTATAAATTAAATACCAGGGCCTCGGCAGATTTGGTATCTGATCTGAGTCTATAACATAGATTCGTTTTGTATTTGGTGATAAATAAAAGACATGAGAACTTCCCTTCACGTGACTGTAGGAAACTGCGTCTCGATCAAACTCCACCCAAACAGAAATGGACCTCAGCCTCACTTTACCGGTCACCCCACAGGGACTTCAATTACACAGTTCTTAAAGTTAAATTTGACTCTCGTAGTACTTGTTACTTGTTAACTGAAACATAAAAATTGCTTCTGGAATACGGAAGCTTGAGTGGACTACAGCAGGTGTCGAGAGAAAGAAAGACAAAAGCTGCTGCTCTTTTGATTTCTCTGGTTGCAAAAGCATTACCTTTGTTTTCAGGCTGCTCTTTTATCAGGAAGAAATGCTCACTTTACTCAGCAAACAGCACTGTCTCCCTTGATAAAATGGACAGTCAGAACCTTGGAATGTCATCTTCCTCTCGTACCTCGTTTCTCTGACTCTAAATTCTTTGACAGGTTTCTACTGGTCTGTTAATTCCTATTTCTGGATTTGTCACCCTGCTCTAAGCAGCCATGCAAGGCATCAGCTCAAGTTCCTCCCATCTTCTTCTTTAATAAAGGATGTAACAAAAGCATGGAGCACACTGCTATGAGAAAATAACACTGTCACAAATTGTCATCAGGAAAAACAATTTATATGCATTTACCAAGTTTCCTGATGATGCTTTTGTGTGATAACACAATTTTCACCAGACCACTACTGAAATAGCCCAAGCAGAAATTGTAAAGACCTCGGTCAAGTGCAGCTAAACCGTTATCCCCTACTTCGACCAGAAATAGGGCAGAACTACACATTTTGCTGAGCGCTACCTACACACGACAGACTGCAAGGGTGTCTTGACAAAGTGACCTCTTCCATCACATTTTCAATTGCTCATTTTTTTCCCATAGGTTAATTTCAAAACTCCACAGGATTTTTTTTGTAGCATCTACAAACACTTTCTACCACCACACTCAAGCAAAGCCAAAGAAAACAAAGGAAAAACAAACAAGCGAGGCACACGCTCACCAGGTCTGCCTCCTTGTCTTGCCAGCCTGACAGAAGCTGAATCAGCCTCTGACCCTGCAGCACCACATGGCACTTTGTGGGAAGGTTTTGCAGGGTCGATCACACCTGGTATCTGTTGGAGGAATCGTGCTTTTCGAGGTTACCAGCTTCTCTTGTCGTTTCAGTGGCCTGTGGCGTTACCCTCCTGCCAGAATGGAAAAGAAAATGTTTATGGTAACAGTCAACTGCCAGCATCCTTTTTTCAGGCAACAAACAAGGCCCACATGAAACTCAAGCAACACGCTGGATTGCAGCTTGGGGACAGAAGGCCGGGCTTGCTTCTTCTGGGGGATACGGCGCACACGGCTCCCAGAGGATCAGGTGCAACGAGGGAACGCCTTGGTTTCAGAAGCCTTATATAAAGCCTTAGTGTAAGGCTTCAAGGCTGTGATGTTTTCTGAGAGCTTTGCTATCCCATGGGAATGAGGAGGCTGGATTGATAGGGTCAGAACCAGGCATGGGAACCGGGTGCGTAGTTTAACAATGTAATTTTATGCTCAGAACATGTTGTAAATGTTCTGATTCCATGGAAACGTATCTTGAGAGACGTAACCAATTACTGTCCGTTGTTAGGATGTAAAACGGAATATGTGCCAAACTGTGCTGCGTGATTTTAACCTATTGACCAATTAGAATAACTTTTAGGCAGTGTGGACAATGTCTTGTAACCTATTGCAGACTCGCTTCTGTCGCGTGCACTCTGATTATCTGTATAAAGAGACCCTCAGGTGTTACAATAAACGAGCAATGATCATACCTCTATGAGGACTCGTTCACTGACTCCGGGGCTCCCCTCCAACAACGAGGTGCAGCCAGGAACGCCGTGGAGGGTGGCCTCTGAGGTGCCAGCATCCCCATCCAAGCGATGTGGCCTCTTGAAAGGCTGGGGAGAGTCTTGGGGCTGGAGGCCTTCCTCTTTGAGGGATGCTATGGCCCCACCAGGGAAGTTGTCCTGGCCAGGTGAAGAGTGGCCTGAGGCCACCACAATCCCTAACTCTTCCTGAGGCTGATCGTGCTCTGCAGGGATGGGCACAGACTGCAAGCAGGAGAGACCCGTATGCTGGGTGGCCTCTGATGTGCCAGCTTCCTTCTCCAGGCAGTGTGGCCTCTTGCAGGGCTGGGGAGAGTCCTAGGGGCTGGTGGCTCTCCTCTTTGGGGGGTGCTGGGGACCCCTGGGAAAAGTGTCCCGGGAGGTGCCTGCTGCTGCACCAACCCCTGTCTCCTGCTGGAGCTGATCCTGCCCTGCAAAGACAGGTGCAGTTGGAGGATCTCCTGGGTGCCTGTATCTCAAAGACGGCGCTGAATGGCTTTGTTGAGAGGAATTTATTTGAAATTGTAATTACCAGGTCATCAGCAGTGAGACACGAGTAAATCCTAACCACGCTGGAGTAAAGGAAGGAATTATTGCAGGCTGAAACCCCTTAAGCAGTTATTCTCTCTCAGCGTCAGATCCGTCTTGCTACTTGTCACCTCTTATACCTCCCCTGGGAGTAGCTGGGCTCCTCTGAACCCCAACACACAGTCAAAGGAGGAAGGAGTTCCTGTTACAAAGCAGTGCTCCAAATGCTGTTTTCTGGGAGACAAGCCACCAGATGTCTACAAAAGAGTGTGCTGCTGTGATTCCTGCCTCCGTGTAAGATGCCAGCTGCTGAAACCAGCAGTAGAAAGATCAGCTCTCTGCTCCCTCTTGTGAGAGCTCTCCGCAGTGACAGTGTCACCGATCTGCAGCCCATCCGCTGCAGGGAAAGTGGCTGTGGTACTCCCTCCTCCAACACATGGGTGCAACAGCTGTGAGCGCTGAGGAAATGATGGCGTCAGCAGCTCTTGTACACGAGAAGCATTTGAACCTGTGCAACTCACTGGATTCCACAGCCTGTTCCTTGGCAGGCGAGTCCCTTCCAAATGTGGCTTCTTCACTGCTTCCAAAGATGCCTGAAACTGAGCACTGCACACACAGACACAACCCCCCACGGCACAGGGACAGACACCTCCAGCAGGACAAGCATCTACGCCCCTTGGAGAGGTTCCTGCTTTGTCACATTCTGTTGGGCGCAGAGACAAGTGCTGGAGGTGGTAGGGTTGTAGCTCGTCCCAACTCCTTTTATTTACTGACAGTGGAGACCAGGGCTGATGCCCAGTTGGGTCCACACAGGAGCAGCAGCAAAAGCAGCTTGCCCTCCAGCACACTCTGCCCTCAGCACCCGCTGCAGAGAGGGTGTGAGTGTGCAGCAGGATTTCCTGGGAGAGGAAGCACTGCTGAAAAGGCCCTGGGAATCAGTGGGCCCATGGCTGTGATGTCCATCAGGATGGTGTCACCCACAATTTAGTACAGGTATCAGGGAAAGGCACTACAAAAAGGGGGAGAAAGCAGCACCCAGACCTGGGGTCAAGGCAATAGCTGTTTATTTGTCTTGTCCTGAAATAAAATGAACACAGGGATCCGTGCTACTGACAGGAGCAGAACAGCTTCCAGCGAGGCTGGGGAATGTTCTGAAGGCTGGGGTACCTCCTCTGTGGGGAGAGATGTGTTCCCAAGGGGGAGTGGTCTCTGTCCTGGCCCTGAGCAGAGGGGCTGCGGCTGCAAGCCTGGGCAGAGGAACCTTCTGCTGTCAATCTCCTGGCTCCTCCTGGCGCTGATCCTCCTCTGAAGAGATGGGAACAGACGGGTGGTGGCTGGGATCCCCATTGTGGGTGGCATCTGATGCGCCGGCTTCCTCCTCCAGGCAGTGTGGCCTCTTGCAGGGCTGGGGAGAGTGCTGGGGGCTGGTGGCCCTCCTCTTTGGGGCGTGCTGGGGACCCCTGAACATGTTGTCCTGGCCAGGAGCAGAGGTGCCAGCCACCGCACCAAGCCCTTTCTCTTGCTGGGGCTGATCCTGCTGTGCAGGGACAGGTGCAGTTGGAGGGCTGCTGGGACCCTCATGGAGGGCGTGGTTTGATGTGCTGCCTTCCTCCTCCAGCTGGTGTGGCCTCTTGCAGGGCTGGGGAGAGTCTTGTGGGGTGGTGGCTCTCCTCTTTGGAGGGTGCTGGGGACCCCTGAACATGTTGTCCTGGCCAGGAGCAGAGGTGCCAGCCACCGCACCAAGCCCTGTCTCTTGCTGGGGCTGATCCTGCCGTGCAGGGACAGGTGCAGTCGGAGGGCTGCTGGGACCCCCATGGAGGGTGTGGTCTGATGTGCTGCCTTCCTCCTCCAGGCGGTGTGGCCTCTTGCAGGGCTGGGGAGAGTCTTGTGGGGTGGTGGCCCTCCTCTTTGGAGGTTGCTGGGGTCCCCCAGGCACATTTTCCTGGCCAGGAACAGAAGGGGTGGCCACCACCATCATCTCTGGCTCCTGCTGGGACTGATCCTGCTCTGCACTCCCATGGGTGGTGGTCTGTGTTCTGCTGTCTTGCTCCTCCACATCAGAGCCTGCAGAGCTGGAGGAGTCTGGCTGGGCCATGGGAGTGCTCTCCTGGGAGGTGGTGGGGCTGATGCTGACTGCAGGGTCCTCATCTTCATCCCTGGCAGCATGGGGCTCCTGCTGGACTAGGTGCTGGCGGATCTCACTGCCACACAGACGCACAGCAGCGCGGATGAGCTGGCGAATGAATGTCCGTGTGTGCTGTCCCAGGGAGGGCTGTAGCTCCTGTATTAGCGCCTCCTCATCCAGCCCGAACGTGCAAAGGCAGGCCAAAATGATGGCTTCGATTGCAGACATCTCCCACCACACATTCACGAAGAACACGGTAAGCTCCCGTCGCAGCCACGGCAGCAGGGGTCTGATGTGATCTGGGTGGCATCGGAAAAAATTTGCCCAGACCTGAGGAGGAAAACCACCTGCCTGAGCCGCAGGCATTGTCACTACAGCATCCTGCTCATCCTGATCGTCTTCAGATGATGACTCCTCTGCCTGTGAATCTCCATGGCCCTTGACTGAGATCACGGAATACTCCTCCATATTTTCAAACGGCAGCTGTAACAAGAGAGCCTTGGTGTCGGTCCTGCAGAGGGGGCAGTTTCGATTCTCAGTTAGCCAGCGCGCTGCACAGGGGAAGCAAAACTGGTGATGGCAGGGTAACAGGTAGCCAATGTCATCTTCATTGTCCCTGCAGATGGGGCAGCACCAGTCACTCTCACTGTCTGAGTCCTCTGCACACTCTGGTGGACTGGGCTGTGCCGAGGATAAGAAGATGTTCCCCATTGCTAGCGACACAGCAGCAGATGTTTTGCACTGCAAAAGTGTAGAGAAGCCACAGTTACTTGGCTGTCCTGGGGATGGGACAGGAGGGGAGGAAGAAATGCCCAGTTCCCTCAGGAAAGACACCCTACTGTCTCCCAGAACCCCTTTGCCCTGCCCTTGGCCAACCCAGGGTGGGACGTTGTGCTGCACGGCTCACCTCTGCTGCTGCAAGCACACCCTGTGGTGCCCGGCTGCCTGAACAAAGCAGGGACAGGGAAATGCAAGGGAAACACAAGCTCCGGGATGGGCACCGAGAGCTGCCGACGGCAGCCTCCAAAGCACCACCCAACACTAGGAGAAGCCTGTCTCAACACTCCAGTCCTCACAGGAGACCAGGCACGAGACGACTGGGTCAAGCTCAGCTGTTGCCCGCAGATACCCCGTGAAGGCTGTGAGGTGTCACCCTTCACCCCTTTGTGATGTCACAGTAGCCTCAGCGTCTGACTCCACAGCCACCCGCTCTCTTTAAATGGCCTCCCCTGCACAGAAGATAGAGGGGACACCACAGGGTGATGGGGACTGCTGATGGCCATGCTGCCGGGAGCTCTGCCTGCTTGGCTTCTAGCGACTACAGCTCTGTGAGAGGCTCTCACACATGTATCATGCTCTAGATATGACATCCTCCCGCTGCAGAAAACTTGATCTCGATCAGAGACGTTTTCCTTCTGCAGAGCTTATAATTTGACGTCCTTTTTGCCCCTCACAAGATGCAGCCCGGGCAGAACTGCCGAGCATCAGAGCAGGTAGGGCAGCTCTACTGTGTCTCCATGGCCATCTTTGTACTCTGCAGCAGCCCGGGGAGAGTGGAGGATGAGAAGCTGCTCCCCCTCGCTGCTGCCAGCGATGCCAGCATCTGTTGTGTGCTGCAAAATGGAGAGAGGCCACAGTCACTCGCTCTCTGGGAGAGTGGAGGAGGGCAGAAGAAAAGCCCATGCCTCACAGAGGTCTCAGAATCACAGAATCACAGAATCACCAGGTTGGAAAGGACCCATTGGATCATCGAGTCCAACCATTCCTAGCACTCCCTAAACCATGTCCCTCAGCACTTCATCCACCCGTTCCTTAAACACCTCCAGGGAAGGTGACTCGACCACCTCCCTGGGCAGCTGTTCCACAGTACACAATGACTCTTACTGTGAAGAATTTTTTTCTGATATCCAACCTGAACCTCCCCTGACGGAGCTTCAGGCCATTCCCTCTTGTCCTGTCCTCTGTCACTGGGGAGAAGAGCCCAGCTCCCTCCTCTCCACAACCTCCTTTCAGGTAGTTGTAGAGAGTAATAAGGTCTCCCCTCAGCCTCCTCTTCTCCAGGCTAAACAACCCCAGCTCTCTCAGCCGCTCCTCGTAGGACTTGTTCTCCAGCCCCTCACCAGCTTTGTTGCTCTGCTCTGGACACGCTCCAGAGCCTCAACATCCTTCTTGTGGTGAGGGGTCCAGAACTGAACACAGTATTCGAGGTGCGGTCTCACCAGTGCTGAGTACAGAGGGAGAATAACCTCCCTGGACCTGCTGGTCTCACTGTTTCTGATACAAGCCAAGATGCCATTGGCCTTCTTGGCCACCTGGGCACACTGCTGGCTCATGTTCAGTCGGCTGTCAACCAGCACCCCCAGGTCCTTCTCTTCCGTGCAGCTCTCCAGCCATTCTTCCCCCAGTCTGTAGCGCTGCATAGGGTTGTTGTGCCCCAAGTGCAGGACCCGGCATTTGGCCTTGTTAAACCTCATGCCATTGGTCTCGGCCCAGCAGTCCAGCCTGTTCAGATCCCTTTGCAGAGCCTCCCTACCCTCCAGCAGATCGACACCTCCTCCCAGCTTGGTGTCATCTGCAAACTTGCTGAGGGTGCACTCAATGCCTTCATCCAGGTCATTGATAAAGACATTGAACAGAGCTGGACCCAGTACTGAGCCCTGAGGAACTCCACTTGTGACTGGCCTCCAGCTGGAGTTAACTCCATTGACCACCACTCTCTGGGCCCGGCCATCCAACCAGTTTTCAACCCAGAAGAGTGTGCGCCTGTCCAGGCCAGACGCTGACAGTTTCTGAAGCAGAATGCTGTGAGAAACTGTGTCAAAGGCTTTACTGAAGTCCAAGAAGACTCCATCCACAGCCTTTCCCCCATCCAGTAGTCGAGCGATTTTGTCATAGAAGGCGATCAGGTTAGTTTGGCAAGATCTGCCTTTTGTAAACCCCTGTTGACTGGGCCTGATCACCCGGTGCTCTTGCATGTGCTTCATGATAGCACTCAAGATCACCTGTTCCATGACTTTCCCTGGCACTGAGGTCAGACTGACAGGCCTGTAGTTCCCCGGATCCTCTCTGCAACCCTTCTTGTATATGGGCACAACATCAGCCAGCCTCCAGTCTAGTGGAACTTCCCCAGTCAGCCAGGACCTCTGGAAGATGATGGATAGGGGTTTGGAAAGGACATCCGCCAGCTCCTTCAATACTCTTGGGTGGATCCCGTCCGGCCCCATAGACTTGTGGGCATCTAACTGGGCAAGCAAGTCTCTAACCGCCTCCTCTTGGATCATGGGAGCCTCAATCTGCCCCTCTAACTCTTGGATTTGTAAACAGAAGGAACAACTTTCTTTGCTATTAAAGACTGAGGCGAAGAAGGCATTAAGTACCTCAGCCTTGTCCTTATCCCCTGTCATTGTTATTCCTTCTGCATCCAATAGAGACTGGATATTCTCCCTCGTCCTCCTTTTCCTGTTAATGTACTTGTAGAAAGACTTTTTGTCTTTCACAGACTTAGCGAGTTTTATTTCTAGTTGGGCCTTGGCCCTCCTGATTTTTTGCCTGCACGATCTCACTTCGTCCCTGTAGTCCACCCAAGATGCCTGTCCTTTCCTCCAAAGTACATAGAGCTTCTTCTTATTATTGACGCATCTTGAGATCTCCCTGCTCCACCAAGCTGGCTTTTCCCCCCGCCGGCTCCTTTTCCGGAACACAGGGATGGCCTGCTCTTGGGCTGCTAGGATTTCATTTTTCAAGAGCGCCCAACCCTCGTGGGCTCCCTTGCCCTGAAGGACTGTTTCCCACAGGACTTTGCTAATCAACCTTCTGAACAGGCCAAAGTCTGCCCTCTGGAAGTTTAATGTGACTGTTTCGCTAACCCCCTTCTTAATCCCACCTAGAACTGAAAACCCTATCATCTCATGATCGCTTAATCCCAGGCGTCCTCCAACCATCAAATCCCCAACAAGACCTTCTCTATTCACAAACAGCAGGTCTAGGAAGGCACCCTCCCTTGATGGTTCGCTAACCAGTTGTGCGAGGAAGTTGTCTTCGATGCACTCCAGGAACCTCCTAGACTGTTTCCTTTCTGCTGTATTGTACTCCCAGCAGACATCCGGAAAGTTAAAGTCTCCCACAAGGACAAGAGGCAGAGATTTAGAGACTGTCCCCAGCTGTTTATAGAAGAGCTCATCAGCTGCTTCTTCTTGGCTGGGTGGTCTGTAACAGACCCCTATCACAAAGTCCCCTTTCTTGTGGGCTCCTCTGATTTTAACCCATAGGCACTCGATCCCATCCTCACCGTAATCCAGTTCAAGAGTATCAAAGCACTCTTTAACATAGAGGGCTACCCCGCCTCCTTTCCTACCCTTCCTGTCCCGCCTGAAGAGTTTATATCCCAACATAGCTGTAGTCCAGTTATGTGAGTCATCCCACCACGTTTCTGTGATGGCAATGACATCATAGTCACCTTGCCCTGCAACAGCTTCCAGCTCATCCTTCTTATTGCCCATGCTGCGTGCATTGGTGTAAATGCACTTCAGCTGGGCTGATGAAGTAATAATTACGTATTATTAAGTAATAAAAGAAAACAATATAAATAAAGCTAATCAATTACATTTAATAACATTTGTGAAATCAAACATTAAATAATAGGTTATAAACATACAATATTCATATTTAGAGTATATAGGCGTAACAGTAATAATATTGACTATATTACAAAAAAAATACATATTAAAGCAATATTAGAAAGAAAATAGTACATACACATGTACATAAAACACATGTACATAAAACACATGTACATAAAACTCGCTCTGGATGATCTCAATGCAGGCACGGGGAAAGCTCCCAGGCTGGACCCGCTGGAGGCACAGGCTGATTTCAGTCCCCCAGGAACGTGGGGCTGTGGGATCCGAGGCACAAGGATGAGGAGGCCCTTATTGCATGCAGGCCGTCAAAGAAGACGCTCAGCGCTCAGTGCAGCCCTGCTTGAGTTTCTGCTCCTGCACCACCTGCGTCTGCAGAAGGGACACGTGCAAGAGGCAAAAGGCCAAGCTCAGACAGCCCCGCGCTGCCCGGCTCAGCCGTAGCTCCACGGCACCCACCCTCCTCTGCCTGTGCAGGTATTGCAGAGGGGGAGTGGGAGAAGCGGCCGGCAGCTGCCAAGACCACCTCCCAGCAGGTGGGAGACCCAGTCCCGGTCCCGCTGTTCCCCAGACCCAGGGGGTGCCCTAACCAGCCAGCCGAGGGCTGTGCATGGAGCAGAGCTCCTGCATGTTTTTGGTTTGAGTCTCCAGCCTGGCCAGGGCCATGGTTTATATTCAGCTTCTATGAGGCCTATGCTGGAGGGGGCTGCTGCCACGTGGATTCGCCACTGCTCCTCTGTACGGCCAGAGCCTCCTCCCACCACATGAGATTGCGTTCTTACCTGTCTGGAAGGGGGCATCTTCTGCTGTTCTGTGTTGGAGACAGAAAATCTGGAGGCATCTGGCAGTGACTGCTGCCTGAAATATCTCTTCAGTGTCCTCCGTTCATGTTCCACCTGCACGATGAGGAGGAGAAAGGGTCAGAGAAACCTGCCATCAAACAAGGAGCGAGAGGGAAGGCAACAAGCAGAGGACTCTCTAGTGCTGGCTGTGGAGATGTGTTGTGGTCCAGAGCACCGCGAGGCTTTGCAGGGACAGCCTGTTTTACCTGCTCAAGAGTCCTCCTCAGCTCGGCATTGTGGTGCTTCAGCTCCGTCTTCTCATCTTCCAGCCTTGTGACTGTTCGCTGCAGACACTCCAGCTGCTGTGTCAGCACTCTCTTCTCCGAGAGCCAGGAGAGCTGCTCGCGTTCTGCACGAGCCTGAGGGGATGCAGAGAGGCGACTGAGCTGGTGCTACAGAAAGATTAGGAGGGCCAGAATCAATGCGTCACGGAGAGTGAAAGGACTCAGGAACAGACAGTGCTAAATCCCCTTTTCCCTTCTGCTTGGCCTTGCACAGGACAAAACAACAGAGTCTCTTCCATGAGTGTTCTTCTCTAGGACAGAACCAATCACCCATCCCCAGGTTTTGGACTTGATTTAATTAACTGGGGGGCTCCAGGAAAGCTGGGGAGGGGCTCTGGATCAGGAGGTCCAGGGACAGGACGAGGGGGAACAGTTTTAAGCTGGAAGAGGGGAGACCGAGACGAGATCTCAGGAAGAAATGTTTTCCTGTGAGGGTTGGGAGGCCCTGGCCCAGGTTGCCCAGAGCAGTAGTGGCTGCCCCATCCCTGGAGGTGTTCCAGGCCAGGCTGGATGGGGCTTGGAGCAACCATACCCAGTGGCAAGTGCCCCTGCCCATGGCGGGGTGGGGGTGGGACTGGATATGCTTTAAGGTCCTTTTCAGGGCAAACCATTCTGTGATTCTATGATTTTAGTTGACTGAGGATCAGTCCCAGTGCCTACCTGAAGGTGAAACTCTTCCTTGTCCCTCTCTGAAACCCTGCTCCGCAGGACGCCTACTTCTTCCCTCAGAGTCCTGTTGGCCATTTCACTCTTGGTAAGGGCAAGAGTCAGGGCTTGTGCCTTCTTTTCCCATTGGACTTTGCTGTCATTCTGCTTCAGAAGATCAAGTACACGCTTGCCTTCTAATGCCTTCTGCTCTTGAAGGTCCTGGGCACGCTTTTGCAAGGACACCATCTCTTGATCTCTAGCTTCCAGAGAAGATGCAGCATCTTCTAGTTTTTGCAGTAGGGCTTTGGTCTGCATCACTGCCTCCTGCTTTTGCTGTTGAAGCTCAGAGAGAGCCTCCTCCAGAACCCTGATCTTTGTTTCTCTTTCTTCCAGACTCAGCCTTGTTGCATGAAGATTTGTCTGCTCAGCTTTGTGTAGTTCTTCCTTCTCCTTGCATACCTCAAGTTCCTTTTGGAGGGATACAATTTCTTGCTCTCGTTCCTTTAGTGCCACTTGAAGATGCTGCAGGATTTCCTTCTGCTGTTCAGAATCTTGTTCTCGTTTCTGGAAGACCTCAATCGCTTCCTTCTGCGATTCAATCATGAAATCCTTTTCTTTCAGCATCGCCTCAATGCATTCTAAGTCTCTCTGTAAGGCATTCATCTGCTCTTCTGTTTTTGACTCATGGCTCCTTCTTTGTTGCTCTTGGATGTCGAGGAGTCTGTCCTTTTCTTTTAGGGCTTCTAAGCTCCGCTCCAGCTGGGCACGGACACTCCTTAGCTGCGTTTCCATGGATTTTCTGGCTTCCTGCATTTGCTTTTGTTGCCACTCAAGCTCTTTGTCTTTTATAAATAAAGAAAGGGTCATTTTTCCTACTTCACCATGAAGCTCTTGCAGGCGCCCCTCTTGCTGCTCTTTGTAGTGCTCAAAGAGTCTTATTTGATCCCTTTGAGAATCACACTCATTCTCTCTGTCCTTAAGAGCTGCTCTCAGGTGTTCAAGGCTTGCGTGCAGAAATTGCACCTCTTCTCTCTCCTTTTCCAGTTCTTGGATCTGCTGGCTCAGAGACACAAGCTCTGTGTTTTTCTCCTTCAAGTCTCCTTTCATTCGACCAAGATCCACGAGCAGATTTCTCACTTGTGAGGCTCTGTGCTTTTCCAGATCTGTTATTTTCTCCTCCAGGAATTTGATCTCCTGGTCCCTCTCCTCCAGCTCTTTGCTCATCCTGCTCATGACTGTCCTTTGTGTTTCTCGCTCCTTCTCCAGCTCCCGTATCTGTTCTTGCTGGGATTCCACCATCTGGTTTTTCTCTCTTATGTCCTTAAGAGCTTGATCGAGAGTGCTTTGATGCAGTTTTTCCAGCGTGTTCACCTGTTGCCGGTACAACATCATTTCTCCCTCTCTGTCTGACAGGACAGCAGTCACATGAGTGAGGGTCTCCTGCAAAGCTTTTGCTTCTGCTGCCTCTTTCTGGAGCTTCTCCCGCTGCGTTTCCACTTCCTCACTTTTAACTTTTAAGACAGACAGTGTGGTCTGCAGTTCTTGTTCGAGGCAGCGATTCCTATCTGTCGCTGCATCTGCTCGAGTTTCAGAGGCTGTGACTGATTCCTGAAGAAGGTTTATCTCACCAAGCAGCTTTTCTTTTAGTGCTTCCAGGTTGTCCCGTTCGTGCTGCAAAATAGGGAGGAAGAGATCCAATCATTCCATATATATTTGGGTTTCACACTAGGATTGAACTCCTGCTCCAGTGGCACCAAGGGCTGAAGTCTGAGCTTTTAGTAGAAAACACAAACTATTCACTTGGTTTCCCTGTTCGATGTGTATTTTCTACTGTCACTCAAAGGGATGCAAGAGCTGCACTGTATTTATCAGCCCTGTCCATAACCCTTTTCTGCAGGCATTGTAAATAAAGAAGTGGGAAAACGCCAATCCCATCAGCTCAGCTGCACCGCTTGCAACGCCCCGGCCGCTGCCCTGTGTGTCACGGTGCCTGTAAGGACATTCCCAGGAAAGGACGCCTACGAGTGGGGTAGACCTACACGATATCTCCTCAACGCCAGCGCTCGGGAGAATTTTCTGAGTCTCCTCCTGACGCCGTCTCACCTGCTGTGCTCACAGCACCCTTTGTCAAGGAGCTCCACGGGGCTGCACTGCTGCACCTTTACCACTCTGGGCAGTTGCTCCCAGTGAGGCTCTGGCTTCATTAGCGGCTCTTGTTCAGCTCTTGCAGAAGAGAGGGAACAATTGCTCCCTCGTATCTCCCTGCTTCTCGGGATGCTGTAGACCCTTCGTGCACCACCCTTTAGGCTGCGTCTTCCCCAGCTCGCCCAGCCCGACACACCTTTCCTTTTGCCCTTCTCTGAACTAGCTCTCTCTCTAGCTCTAGCGGGTGCTTCTAGGAAGGAGCTGCCAGACCGGCAGCCTGGAGTTAAAGTCCAGGCTTAAGCAGGGTTTAGGTGGGGGCACGACGATGTTCTCTCTATTAGGAAGCAAAGAGAGTTGACCTCCACCTCACAGGATTTTCCTGGCACCATCCTCTAAAACCCCACTGCCCCTCTTAAGGGCGTAACCCTCAGATCACCGCCTGTCACTCTGTGTTTGAAATCAGGACTAGGTTTCCATGCATGTTTAGGTGGATCAGCACATTTATGTCTCACATTTCTCTATTTGCTCCTCACTGTCTGCTCTCAGGCGGGCAACGTGGAACAGTTTCTCTTATCAGCAGACTTTGTCTTCTCAGCCCTTTTCCCAGAGCCAAATCTTTAGAAATCTAATATGGATCTGGACACAAACTATTGGGATTGTTAGGAATGGTTGGACTTGATGATCCAGTGGGTCCTTTCCAGCCTACTGATTCTATGATTCTATTGCCCAAACCACGCAATCTCAATAGAGACAAGTTTGAAAATTACTTGGATTTAAGCTTCAAGGGCAGAAACCCTCAGAATTGAGGAAAATAAACACCCTGAGGCATAATTGAGTTTTATGTGGCTACGGCATCTTGGCCTACTTGTGTTCAGAAGAACGCAATTGCAAATGTTAAACCAAACCCCAGGCACTGGCATCAATAATATATTTCTGCTCTTGTGGTTGTCTGTGGTCTCTCCACACAGTCGGTGACATTGGCCACCTCAGCCACCTCTCCTTTCTGGACTGTCCTCTCTCACTCAAGGTGAGGACCTGCTAACTCAGCTCCGTGGCCTGGCAGGAAAGCAAAGGTCTGGGCTACAACGAATCAAGAGCAGAAGGAAGGGGAAAATGAGAGCTACTTGGTCAGCACTTGTGTACCCCATCTCCTCTCAGATTTGGGTGAACCTATGCAACCCCACACAGAACCAGCTCTCCACTGTGAAAAGTTGCTCCTCAAAATTATTAACACAAGGCCAGAATATACATAAGAAATGGCCCTTCACAGCATCTGCCAGCCTCACCATGACATCCTTTCTCTGTTTCTCAGCACGCTCGAGCTTCCTTTCCAAAGACGCCACCTCTTGCTGTAGAGTCCAAGCCTCCACCTTTAGAGCAGCAGTCTCTTCCTGCAGGGCAACTTGGAGAGAGTTCTTGCCTTCCACCATCTGTGCCTCTGCAGTAGGAAAGGTGAAGGAGAAGGTGAAAAGCAAAGCAAAACCAAGCTGATTTGCATCCTGCAGAGAAAACATCATTTTCTTATCTGCCTGCCTGTGTCTTCCAGGCCCAAAGCCAACAGGAGACATAAATAAAGAAATTTCCAGGCAGAGAAAAGAGGAAAGAAAACAAAGTGGTGAGGTTCAGGAGAGGAACAGGAGAATGCGTTTGCTCTTCTGCTTGTTGAAAGGCCAGGGCTAAGGGCAAGGCAGCACATCCCCCACAGTGTTAGAAGCAGGCAGAAACAACATCTATGGAACAAGGACAGAGCTGGTAGGCAAGAGTCAGATCCAGTGCCCTACAGGAAAAGGAAGGAGCAGCCAAAGGGAAGACTGACTGTTACATTTCCTGCGTGACCAGGGAGACCTGAGAGATGTTAGAGAAAAGAACAGATGTCAGTGTCGTGCTTGAAGAAGCACTTTGGGATTTGTCACACCTTTCCTCTGCATGGCATCAGAGTTCCCTGCTGGAGAGACATTATAGGGTCAGTGGGGTGGAAAGGAAAGGAGAAGTTGTACCTTCCTGGCTTTGATCCGACTCTTCTTCCAGCTCCTGATTTGGGATACTGAGATGGTCCCTCTCAGCTTGCATCTCGCTAAGCTCCAGCTCCAAATCCCACATCTTTCTCCTCACATCATTCTGGAAGAGGTAAGAAGAGATGTGTTACCGCACAGAGCCACTGCTGGCCAGAGACAGGGAGGCAGAATCATACAATCACGCAATGGGTCGGGTTGGGTTGGCAGGGACCTTAAAGATCATCCAGTTGGGGATCATCCTCAAATGCCATTCAGATGCCTCATCCTGTGCACGCACAGCGTCTCTCAAGCACCGTTCGCCTGCTTGGGACTGTAACACAGACGCACGGAGCCTCAGCGACAGCACTGCGACTGAGGCAGCGGAGCAGCAAGCACAGCAAGGGAGGAAGGGAAATGACCTCGAACAAAAACCACACTGGAAACAGAAGGCGCAAAGCCACCGATTCAAACAGAGCAAAATAAGCTAGAAAGAGCTACCCAGAGGCTGAGGGGCCAAAAGAAGGTTCCCCGTCCCCAGAGGAATGGTCCAGCTGATGGGCTTTCCTGCTTTCCAGCCTCAGGAATGAAGCTCTGTGGGTGTGGGTGAGAGGAGGTGCCTGCCAAGGTGAGGGAGCAGATCAAGCATCCCTGCACGGAGAGCGGGGCTGCCAGGGACGCTTGGGAGAAGAAGGGAAGACAATCAGCATCCTTCGTGCTGCACCTCCGAAATGCCAGATGAACTGGCTGAGACGGAAGCACCTTCCAGTGACTGCAACAACCCTTCTGTGTCACCAGATCGCTCGGTGCCTAACAAAGGGAGGAAGACCTTCTGGGGACAGCAATCTGGAACAGACACTGAGATGCTCCCACGGAGCCTTCTGTTTCTCCTCAGAGATTTAATGCCATGAACTACCAAAGAATGGGGAAAACAGAGGCAGATCCAGCCTTGACCTCAATGGGCAAAGCCTGAGCAGAAGAAGAAGGGTGCAAAAAGTGTTGGGAGGGGAGAAAAGTTGGAGACTACAAGCTGAAGGGGTTATTCCATGTCCCTGGAAGAGAAGATGCTAGTGCATAGGTCACCTGCTCGTTGAGCTCTTCTATTTCTCTTCTGTTGTTTGAATGTTGCCGCTGGGCCTGTTCAATAGCAGAAAGCAGCCAAAACACCTCCTCGTGCTGGGCAAGGTTGTTTTCCAGGGCTCCGACGTTCAGTTCCTTCTCCTCCAGAGGCTGAGTCAGTCTGAAAGAGAGAGCAGGCAACTCATCACTATGTGGTACAACTCTCAATAAACTCTTAGGACTCCCACCACCAAGGAAGAATTGCTTTATCTGCTGAGGTTTGTCTGAACAAGGAGACTGCTTGTTCAGCCCTGTGCCAGGCTGGCAGCCACACCCAGGCTTGTGCCCTTTCGACAGGAGAAAGGTGAGTTCCTGGCCAAATACCCTGTCACTCTGAGATGAGGTGGGAACAGAAACATCACAAAGTCTGGAATGGAAGACATTGAGGAAAAGGAAGATTTTCCTTTTGGCTGATGAGACCGTAAGGGGGAGGTTTGTAGATAATGAAGAGACATTTTCTATCCCTCGCTTGCACGCTCTGGTAGGAACAGCAGTGACAGACAGCAAGGTGATCTTTGGGGAGTTCCTAAGGCATTGGAAATGAAGGCCGATACCAAACAGGTGATGAAGGCTTGGAAGAAATCCTCACATCCTTACAGAAGCTGCAGGATTCCTCACAGGGGAAGCAAGAGGGCACTGTTTTCATTTCTCCTCTTCAGTGAAGACACTGCTGAAGACTGGCAGAATTTCACCAAGGGAAGCAGCCTACCTATCTTTCCCCTTCCTTCTTGCAACCCTTGGGCACTTAGGAACATCAACATCTATGAGGACCCTCCTCGAGCCTCTCCAGACACACGTTGGGGTTTTGGGAGGAACAAGCAAACAGATAGCAATAAGAAACGTTCTCATTTCTTGGGGGCCTCAGATGGGAAGCTGGCTTAGTTTGAAATCATGGGTTTGAGATGGCTTCTGCCAAGAAAGGTATCAGGATGGAAAACCAATACAGAGCCCAAAGGTTTAAAGTTTCCTGGGTCTGAGATGGAGCTGATGGAACTATCTGGCTCATTACTCTGCCTCTCGTCCTGCCTCCTTTGCTGCACTTCAGCTTTGAAACACCTGCAAGTTTCATTTAACAACTTGAAGATGCTGGCCTAATGAAAAACACCTCCTCTGAAGGAAAGGACTACTCCAGAAGCCACTGTCTTCAGAAAAACTGTAATTGAAGGATTAAAACAAAAAGGAAACAAAACACTTCAAGAGAATGAAAGGTAACTGCATGGATAGGTCAGAACTCTGCTTTTTAGGCAATGCTGCCAGAGCCACCTGTATATGCAAAGATCTGAAGGAGGAAGTCTATTAAACTGAACGGAGAGTCTCACAGCCTACCACTTACCTTTCACTCTCAAAGACCTTCGACGAAGCCTGACGTTCTATGCTGAGACACCGCGCTTCTTCCCATTGACTCCTTTGCTCCTCCAAGGACTGCAGACGTGCTTGCAGCTCCTTGTTCTGATGTTCTACCTCCTCGCATCGACTCCTCTTCTCCTCCAGAATCTTCTGGAGGTGCACAACCTCCAGCGTCTTCAGCCTTGACAGCTCCTGTGCCTCATACAGATCTTGCTGAGCTTTGCAGGAAGCCACTTGCTGGGCCTCTTTGGAGGCTGCTAGCCGAGACGTCAACTCTTCCACCTCAAGGCAAACATAACAAAGCAGTCAAATACTGTAGTATTGTCCCTGTCAGCTGTATCTTATCTTGGGAGGAAAAGGAAAGACATTTCACCCTGTAGTGACAGGACCAGATTGACAATGGAGACAGCTGACTTGTTTAAAAACCCATGTGGGCCACCACATCCATGCAACACCTCCCATCTGAGGACAGGCTGAGAGTTTCAAATCTGAAAAGAACACCTTAGAAGGCAAGGCTGGCAGGGAGAGGCCAGCAGGAATCCATTCTGATGATTGCTGGCCATCAGGCAAAAGGACTGGCCCATCTGTCCAGGGCAGCAGCTGAGGTTCAGCTGACCAGTAAGTCTCCTCCAGCCCAGCCCAGATGGAGGACCACCCTTTGCGGGCAGTCGGAGCCCATCAGCCTGCTCCGCAACAGAAAGGCAGGAAGGGCAGAGACCACCTGGTGGATGGCTGGAGGATCTGTTGCTGTTCCAGTCACCTTGTTTTGTAGAGCATCCCTCTGCTGAAGGAGGACATTCATATCCTCTTTGATGGCTTGCATTTCTTGCTTGTGCCTGTCCTCCACTGCCTTGATCTGACTTTGACTCTCCCACAGCTCTGCCTGGAGCTTTTCCGTGACGTTCTGTAAACACAAACGGAGAGCGAGTTACGGGGACCTGCCACCAGGTACAGGTTTTCCATCTTTCTGTCTCAAGATCACATTCATTCAGCCACTGATTTCTGATTTTCTGCCCAGCTATACTTCGGCTGCAAACCTATCTTTCCTGTTGCTGAAAGCTGGAGCTGACCAGGCTCTTTGCTTTCAGGGCTGCAGTAGAAGAGAATCACAGGGTCACAGAATGGTTTGGGCTGGAAGGGACCTCAAAGACCATCCAGTTCCAACTCCCCTGCGATGGGCAGAGACACCTCCTGCTGGATTCAGTTTCTCAAAGTCCCATCCAAGCTGGCCCGGAACACCTCTAGGCATGGGGCAGCCACCACTGCTCTGGGCAACCTGGGCCAGGGCCTCCCCACCCTCACAGCAAAACATTTCTCCTTGAGATCTCATCTCCACCTCCCCTCTTTCAGCTCAAAACCGTTCCCTCTTGCCCTTATCCCTGCACTCCCTGATCCAGAGCCCATCCCCAGCTTTCCTGGAGCCCCTCTCAGGACTGGAAGCTGCTCTAAGGTCTCCCCAGAGCCTTCTCTTCTCCAGGCTGAACAGCCCCAACTCTCTCAGCCTGTCCTCAGACGGGAGGTGCAGCCGCTTCTGGACTAACTCCAACAGATCCGTGTCCTTCCTGTGCTCAGGACTCCAGAACTGGACACGGGGCTCCAGGTGGGGTCTCACAAGAGCAGAGTGGCAGAATCCCCTCCCTGGCCCTGCTGGTCCCACTGCTGTGGACGCAGTCCAGGACACGGTTTGGCTTTCTAGGCTGCAAGCACACACTGACAGCTTACGTGGAGCTTCTCAGCCCCCAGCACCCCAAGCTCTTCTCTTTGGGGCTGCTCTGCCCAGCCTGGATTGGTGCTGGCCTTCTCAGTCCCACACCTCACGCTGCATATTTTCTCGTTACTTCCCTTCGCACTGTCGCCTGGCTCTCTCCGCCTCTCTCTCTGCTCGTGTCCCACTGCCAAGTGCCTCTTCTTTCAACCTACCCTCCAGTCAGACTGACCTGCCCGCTCTCTTGCTGCTCGTTCACCTCCTGCCTGAGCTGCTCGAGCTGCTCGCAGGCTTCTCTTATCTCTGCCTGGGTCTGGAGTAGCGTCTGTAATAAAACATTCTTCTCACTCTCCTGTTCTAGCAGGACCTGCCCAGAAATAAAGAGAAGCCAAGCTTAAACTCCGTGTGGTCCGACTCAAAGGCTGACAGGCTCACTCATTCACAGCACACTGTGCCGCTCCTCTCCAGGTCATTTTCTGCCCCCTTGGAGACACAGCTTCCTAGGGGAGATTGGCAGGAGAAACACGGTCCACACCCCATCCGTCTGGGGCTGAATCTCCAACAAACTCTTCATCACCTCCCAGGACAATGTGTGCCATGGGTCAAGTGCCTCGCCTTGCCGGGGAGGCTCTCCCTGTTTTCTGCTTGGTCCTGCCTGGCTTTCAACAGCGACTTTTGCACCTGGTCAGCAGTCAAAGCAATGCTGCCAGAGGGCTGGAGATGCATCTCCTGCGGGAAATCTGCCCATTCTACGTTGGTTTGGTGAAAACCACTTCAGTTTGAAGGGATTCAGTGGACTCGGTTAAAGGACTGACAGGACTGGGACACGCTGTCGTCTCTGAGTGCCGCCCCGCCAGTTCGGTCCCCGCAGACACAGGCGGGGCACCGCTGTTCCTCGGCACTCTGCACAAAGAGGACTTTGGGTAGGACGCTCAGTGGGACATAGGAGAGCTGGGCACAGAATGGCTCACCAGCAGGTGACGTCAAACCCAGCCCACAAGCAACCCCTGTTGCACCGCTCAGAAATACTTCAGAGGAGTCCTTAAATATCTCGCTTCTTTTGTCAACAACTCTGCGATCACCCCATAACCACCAGACAAAAAAACATCCCCGGGCAGATTCTGTCCTACAAACTCAGTTTGGTCTTAGACAGGGTTAAGGCCACAAGCACATGTCAGTAAACACCAAAAGAGGAGCCGTAAGAGAGCTGTGAACGTACTCGGAAGGATGTCTTACCAAAAACACCACACAAGAGCAGCACAACCATATGAACGGAAAGGCCAGTTTCTGCCTGGCTTCCTAACAGAGGTCTCACTCCTAGTCCCAAAGACAGCCCTGCTCGTCTCGCACCCCTCCAGATTCCCTGCACAAAGCACGTCAGGCCTGCTCCACCAAGCTCCATATCCCCAGAGCCACCCATTTCCCACAGCTCCAGCCTTGCAAAAACCCACAGAAATTCTCCTTTCCTGGTCTTTACCTCTTGCTTGGCCTTTTCCACTCTGGCTCGCTCCTCTTCTTGTTGAGCTTGCATGACAGCCACCTTCTGCTTCATATTCAGCAGCTTCTCCTCATGCTCGTCTTCTTTCTCTGCCTTCTCCTTTTCCAATTTCTCCAGCATCTCTTGCAGCTCTTCCCGTTCACGTGCCTGAGGAGTGGAGGGAAAGACTTGAAGACTTGAAGTCCTCAAAAAGCCGGTGAAGTTTCATCCCTCTCACAAACAAACGCGTGCACAGCATGCAGCAATGATTTTGTGCCCTCCTGAAATCACATCCTAGCCAAGATCACTGAGCCCGACCACGAAGTAAAGGAGATGCTCCCTTTCCCTCCCTGACCACTGCCTGTTTCCTAGCACCTCTCTCCTCGGAATTCCTCTCTGTTCTCACAGTCTCTGTTTTCAAAGCTCACCTCCCTTGCCACCAAGGAAAAGATGCCTGATGCACCGCAGGGGGAGGAAAGAGGCCAGTGCCCCCACGCACCACCCAAAACAGGCCAAGAACGGATGGCCAGGAACAAGGGGCCTGTTCTGTACGCTTCAAGCCCAAAGAAAAAACATCTGTCGGACAGGAAGGGACAGAAGGAAAGGAACCAAGTTCCCGTGGGTGCAGCTGGCAGGAATGTTAGGATTCTGCTTCATGGTAGGTGGGAGATCGGGAAGATCTTACCGTTTTGCTGCCAGGCGTTGGGTGGAGATCACCCAGCCTTCTGTTGCATTTGTCTTGGGCCCACACTGAACCTGTGGCTGCACTGACCCCAGGATGAGGCAGCCACACCTTCACTGGGCAACCTGGGCCAGGGCCTCCCCACCCTCACAGCAAAACATTTCTCCTTGAGATCTCATCTCCACCTCCCCTCTTTCAGCTCAAAACTGTTCCCTCTTGCCCTTATCCCTGCACTCCCTGATCCAGAGCCCATCCCCAGCTTTCCTGGAGCCCCTCTCAGGACTGGAAGCTGCTCTAAGGTCTCCCCAGAGCCTTCTCTTCTCCAGGCTGAACAGCCCCAACTCTCTCAGCCTGTCCTCAGATGGGAGGTGCAGCCGCTTCTGGACTAACTCCAACAGATCCGTGTCCTTCCTGTGCTCAGGACTCCAGAACTGGACACGGGGCTCCAGGTGGGGTCTCACAAGAGCAGAGTGGCAGAATCCCCTCCCTGGCCCTGCTGGTCCCACTGCTGTGGACGCAGTCCAGGACACGGTTTGGCTTTCTAGGCTGCAAGCACACACTGACAGCTTACGTGGAGCTTCTCAGCCCCCAGCACCCCAAGCTCTTCTCTTTGGGGCTGCTCTGCCCAGCCTGGATTGGTGCTGGCCTTCTCAGTCCCACACCTCACGCTGCATATTTTCTCGTTACTTCCCTTCGCACTGTCGCCTGGCTCTCTCCGCCTCTCTCTCTGCTCGTGTCCCACTGCCAAGTGCCTCTTCTTTCAACCTACCCTCCAGTCAGACTGACCTGCCCGCTCTCTTGCTGCTCGTTCACCTCCTGCCTGAGCTGCTCGAGCTGCTCGCAGGCTTCTCTTATGTCTGCCTGGGTCTGGAGTAGCGTCTGTAATAAAACATTCTTCTCACTCTCCTGTTCTAGCAGGACCTGCCCAGAAATAAAGAGAAGCCGAGCTTAAACTTCGTGTGGTCCGACTCAAAGGCTGACAGGCTCACTCATTCACAGCACACTGTGCCGCTCCTCTCCAGGTCATTTTCCGCCCCCTTGGAGACACAGCTTCCTAGGGGAGATTGGCAGGAGAAACACGGTCCACACCCCATCCGTCTGGGGCTGAATCTCCAACAAACTCTTCATCACCTCCCAGGACAATGTGTGCCATGGGTCAAGTGCCTCGCCTTGCCGGGGAGGCTCTCCCTGTTTTCTGCTTGGTCCTGCCTGGCTTTCAACAGCGACTTTTGCACCTGGTCAGCAGTCAAAGCAATGCTGCCAGAGGGCTGGAGATGCATCTCCTGCGGAAAATCTGCCCATTCTACGTTGGTTTGGTGAAAACCACTTCAGTTTGAAGGGATTCAGTGGACTCGGTTAAAGGACTGACAGGACTGGGACACGCTGTCGTCTCTGAGTGCCGCCCCGCCAGTTCGGTCCCCGCAGACACAGGCGGGGCACCGCTGTTCCTCGGCACTCTGCACAAAGAGGACTTTGGGTAGGACGCTCAGTGGGACATAGGAGAGCTGGGCACAGAATGGCTCAGCAGCAGGTGACGTCAAACCCAGCCCACAAGCAACCCCTGTTGCACCGCTCAGAAATACTTCAGAGGAGTCCTTAAATATCTCGCTTCTTTTGTCAACAACTCTGCGATCACCCCATAACCACCAGACAAAAAAACATCCCCGGGCAGATTCTGTCCTACAAACTCAGTTTGGTCTTAGACAGGGTTAAGGCCACAAGCACATGTCAGTAAACACCAAAAGAGGAGCCGTAAGAGAGCTGTGAACGTACTCGGAAGGATGTCTTACCAAAAACACCACACAAGAGCAGCACAACCATATGAACGGAAAGGCCAGTTTCTGCCTGGCTTCCTAACAGAGCTCTCACTCCTAGTCCCAAAGACAGCCCTGCTCGTCTCGCACCCCTCCAGATTCCCTGCACAAAGCACGTCAGGCCTGCTCCACCAAGCTCCATATCCCCAGAGCCACCCATTTCCCACAGCTCCAGCCTTGCAAAAACCCACAGAAATTCTCCTTTCCTGGTCTTTACCTCTTGCTTGGCCTTTTCCACTCTGGCTCGCTCCTCTTCTTGTTGAGCTTGCATGACAGCCACCTTCTGCTTCATATTCAACAGCTTCTCCTCATGCTCGTCTTCTTCGTCTTCTTTCTCTGCCTCCTCCTTTTCCAATTTCTCCAGCATCTCTTGCAGCTCTTCCCGTTCACGTGCCTGAGGAGTGGAGGGAAAGACTTGAAGACTTGAAGTCCTCAAAAAGCCGGTGAAGTTTCATCCCTCTCACAAACAAACGCGTGCACAGCATGCAGCAATGATTTTGTGCCCTCCTGAAATCACATCCTAGCCAAGATCACTGAGCCCGACCACGAAGTAAAGGAGATGCTCCCTTTCCCTCCCTGACCACTGCCTGTTTCCTAGCACCTCTCTCCTCGGAATTCCTCTCTGTTCTCACAGTCTCTGTTTTCAAAGCTCACCTCCCTTGCCACCAAGGAAAAGATGCCGATGCACCGCAGGGGGAGGAAAGAGGCCAGTGCCCCCACGCACCACCCAAAACAGGCCAAGAACGGATGGCCAGGAACAAGGGGCCTGTTCTGTACGCTTCAAGCCCAAAGAAAAAACATCTGTCGGACAGGAAGGGACAGAAGGAAAGGAACCAAGTTCCCGTGGGTGCAGCTGGCAGGAATGTTAGGATTCTGCTTCATGGTAGGTGGGAGATCGGGAAGATCTTACCGTTTTGCTGCCAGGCGTTGGGTGGAGATCACCCAGCCTTCTGTTGCATTTGTCTTGGGCCCACACTGAACCTGTGGCTGCACTGACCCCAGGATGAGGCAGCCACACCTTCACTGGGCAACCTGGGCCAGGGCCTCCCCACCCTCACAGCAAAACATTTCTCCTTGAGATCTCATCTCCACCTCCCCTCTTTCAGCTCAAAACTGTTCCCTCTTGCCCTTATCCCTGCACTCCCTGATCCAGAGCCCATCCCCAGCTTTCCTGGAGCCCCTCTCAGGACTGGAAGCTGCTCTAAGGTCTCCCCAGAGCCTTCTCTTCTCCAGGCTGAACAGCCCCAACTCTCTCAGCCTGTCCTCAGATGGGAGGTGCAGCCGCTTCTGGACTAACTCCAACAGATCCGTGTCCTTCCTGTGCTCAGGACTCCAGAACTGGACACGGGGCTCCAGGTGGGGTCTCACAAGAGCAGAGTGGCAGAATCCCCTCCCTGGCCCTGCTGGTCCCACTGCTGTGGACGCAGTCCAGGACACGGTTTGGCTTTCTAGGCTGCAAGCACACACTGACAGCTTACGTGGAGCTTCTCAGCCCCCAGCACCCCAAGCTCTTCTCTTTGGGGCTGCTCTGCCCAGCCTGGATTGGTGCTGGCCTTCTCAGTCCCACACCTCACGCTGCATATTTTCTCGTTACTTCCCTTCGCACTGTCGCCTGGCTCTCTCCGCCTCTCTCTCTGCTCGTGTCCCACTGCCAAGTGCCTCTTCTTTCAACCTACCCTCCAGTCAGACTGACCTGCCCGCTCTCTTGCTGCTCGTTCACCTCCTGCCTGAGCTGCTCGAGCTGCTCGCAGGCTTCTCTTATGTCTGCCTGGGTCTGGAGTAGCGTCTGTAATAAAACATTCTTCTCACTCTCCTGTTCTAGCAGGACCTGCCCAGAAATAAAGAGAAGCCGAGCTTAAACTTCGTGTGGTCCGACTCAAAGGCTGACAGGCTCACTCATTCACAGCACACTGTGCCGCTCCTCTCCAGGTCATTTTCCGCCCCCCTTGGAGACACAGCTTCCTAGGGGAGATTGGCAGGAGAAACACGGTCCACACCCCATCCGTCTGGGGCTGAAACTCCAACAAACTCTTCATCACCTCCCAGGACAATGTGTGCCATGGGTCAAGTGCCTCGCCTTGCCGGGGAGGCTCTCCCTGTTTTCTGCTTGGTCCTGCCTGGCTTTCAACAGCGACTTTTGCACCTGGTCAGCAGTCAAAGCAATGCTGCCAGAGGGCTGGAGATGCATCTCCTGCGGGAAAATCTGCCCATTCTACGTTGGTTTGGTGAAAACCACTTCAGTTTGAAGGGATTCAGTGGACTCGGTTAAAGGACTGACAGGACTGGGACACGCTGTCGTCTCTGAGTGCCGCCCCGCCAGTTCGGTCCCCGCAGACACAGGCGGGGCACCGCTGTTCCTCGGCACTCTGCACAAAGAGGACTTTGGGTAGGACGCTCAGTGGGACATAGGAGAGCTGGGCACAGAATGGCTCAGCAGCAGGTGACGTCAAACCCAGCCCACAAGCAACCCCTGTTGCACCGCTCAGAAATACTTCAGAGGAGTCCTTAAATATCTCGCTTCTTTTGTCAACAACTCTGCGATCACCCCATAACCACCAGACAAAAAAACATCCCCGGGCAGATTCTGTCCTACAAACTCAGTTTGGTCTTAGACAGGGTTAAGGCCACAAGCACATGTCAGTAAACACCAAAAGAGGAGCCGTAAGAGAGCTGTGAACGTACTCGGAAGGATGTCTTACCAAAAACACCACACAAGAGCAGCACAACCATATGAACGGAAAGGCCAGTTTCTGCCTGGCTTCCTAACAGAGCTCTCACTCCTAGTCCCAAAGACAGCCCTGCTCGTCTCGCACCCCTCCAGATTCCCTGCACAAAGCAAGTCAGGCCTGCTCCACCAAGCTCCATATCCCCAGAGCCACCCATTTCCCACAGCTCCAGCCTTGCAAAAC
>NC_071416.1:568634-737628 GCF_017976375.1 Cuculus canorus | reverse complement strand
ACTACTTGTATGGGAGCCGCTAAACCGCTTGTGGAGATGTTCTCCCATGCAAGCGTGGTAAAACCCTTGAGATGAATTTAAGATTGAGTCTCTCCATTCCACCCCACACCCTCCAGAAAAGATGCAGAGCAGTCACAGAATTAAGAAATAATTCCTTAAGTTGCAAAATTTAATGAGTTTTCTTAAGCTCCCTCAGTATCCTCAGGCATTATTTCCTCCCCTGATGCTGCAGTTCCTTCCCTGCCAAAACACCCTGGATGTGTGCAGAGAAAAGGAAGATGGAAGGAACATTAGCTGCTAATGCATGACTGTGAGGTGTATGGTAGCCTGGGAAGGTTGGCTTGTCCTGGAAGAGAAAATGACAAGTTGACTGCACTCTTTTCAACCTATTTAATATTTTATAATAAGTATCCATGATAACCCGACTGTTTCCCTCATACTGGTATGTAGCACCAAAATAACAATAAATGCTGATTTAAATGAACATCGTGGAAGAGAACTTGCTGTTAGATGTACTGGAAAAAAACCCTCTAGACTTGTCACACGAGGAAGAAAACAGAAATATCTAATTAAATTTTTTTATTTATTTAACTTGCCTTTTATTTTTCTTCTTTTCCTTTCCCTCCCTCTCAGTTTGTTACTGAAGACTATAAAAAATAATGTATTTATTCTACTTGTTTGCACTTGTGCATCTTATTAAAAGTCAACACTAATTTAAAAAAGGTTTCCATTCATTTCAAACAGTGGTTTTCTATTTACTTTGAGGAAATCCAAAATTACACCTCAATAAAGGATTGAATGCTATTAAAAACTAACTTAAATTATGGGGACTTTTATTTTACACATGTGATGTATAATGTAGTTTCTGAATGCCTTTCGTATGACCAACAAGCACATAGATGCCCAAAACTCCTTCTTATAATGATGACACTTCACTCACTTGTGGACAAGTTCAGGGTTTGTTGCTTTTTAGATGGTGTAGAAAGATGAGTCTTGTTTAAATGTTACACTCTCATATATTCGCCATCAGATGAGCTTCACTGAGAATAAAAGAATCATTAAGGTTGAGAAAGGCCTCTATAAGACCATCAAGTCAGTCCAACAACACCACGCAGTTCTGGCAAGGTAGGGAATACTTTGTTATTGGAAACATCTTTAAGCAGCACAGCCTTATTTAAATCAAGATAAGGATCAGGAGAAATACAAACATGGAAAACAAGAAAAATATTCTTAATGGCTCTGAAGGGCTTATCAGTGGTTTCAGGTGATAAAGGGCTCTCAGAGATGACATCCATGTTTCAAAATACCATTTTGGAAGCTGCTTCTGCTCTTAATGTCAAGCTTAGGAACAGGGATGAATGATTAGGAACTGGGTGAATGAATAGCTAATTGAAATAATAACTTGTGAATCCTTGCTTTGCACAAATGATTCCTTTCCAGGTGCAGTGGTGGGCTGACCTGTTCCTTGGCACCTACTTGACCCACCTCCAGCGTCCGCATCCTCAATCTTAGAATGGTTTGGGTTGGAAGAGACTTTAAAGATCACCTCATTGCACTCCTCACCCCCGTCACAAGCAGGGACACCTCCCACCAGACCAGGCTGCTCAAGGCCCCATCCCACCTGGCCTTGAACACCTCCAGGGATGGGGCATCCACAGCCTCCCTGGACAACCTGTGCCAGTGCCTCACCACTCTCATTGTGAAGAATTTCTTCCTAATGCCTGATCCAAATCTTCCCACTTCCAATTTAAAGCCATTCCCTCTCACGTCCTCACTACATGCCCTTGGAATATGTCCCTCCCCAGCTTTCTTGTAGCTCCTTCACGTACTGGAAGGTCGCTACAAGGTCTCCCCAGAGTCTCCTCTTCTCCAGGCGGAACTCCACAGAAAGTGCTGGGCTGAGCCTTGGTCAGTTAAGAAACAACAACAAATCATGAGGTCTCAGGCGCTAATCACACCTCCTATGTTCAGTGCCAGTCCTCAGGCTGCTCATTGACCACGTATATCTGGACATGCAAAACCATAGCTCCAAGTGATATTTAGTTACTCAGGCTCCCTGCAGTAATTCTGCACACAGGTTTTGCACCGTTCCAATGACATGTCAGATTAATTAGTCTTCAATTGCAGCAATCAGTGTTAATAAAAGATATGCTTTCTTTTTAGTGAGACTATCAAACACTTTTAAACCCAAATTGCACATATTCTCATAATACTGCTCGAACAGCCCAGTGGAGCTCCAAGTGCTTCCACTGTACGGCATGCAATTCTTTATCCTGGCCAAAAGTAGAGTGACCTGTGGACACTTCAGCAACACACAACAGTCATGCAAAAGCCTTAACGCCTGTTTATAGAATGGCAGAGTGGTTTTAAGCCCCGTGCAGCTGCAATAACTCAGGGATGTTTAAGCCTCCAGATGCTGAGCCTCAACTCAGAGAGACCCGGAGCAAAATGAGTCCTTGTTCTGTGAAGCCTCAGCTTCACTCTGAATGCTATCAGCTGCCATAGCAAGGAAGTTATGTCATGACACCAAGGAACAGCCTGATAGAAATGCAGCAGCTTCAAGAATCCCAGCACAGGAATAATATAGTTAGGCCCTCTTGTTCCTGCCACTCTGCTGTAAACTGGGAATATTCTCCACTCCTACATAGTCCATATGCTCCCATTTCTACAGTTCTGTCTGTGTAAACATAAAATGGAAATGAGACTTTCCCTTCTTTAGGACAACTCTGTTCTAGCTGGTAGGAAAGGTCTGTGAGAGGAGAAAAGAGAGCGCACCTCTTCCTGAAGTGCCATGGAAATAGCAGTGACCTTTACCTGAACGGCTCTTCTGCCTCCATGAGCACGAGGTGGTGGACTCTTTCCTTTCTTTCGCCACCAGTCAGTCCGTAAGTATCTCCATTCCTTAATTACCTTCTGAACACAGGTGTCACCAATCGGGACAGTTGAAGGAGGTGACAGCTTATGAACTATGGAGCATTTTATATATGAGCTCAAAGTTATGGATACCTCACAGCTGTTTCTGCTACGCTGCATATGTGGATCTGTATAGGATATACAGGGCTGTAAGTACCACCCACATCTAAATAAATCAGTTAGCTGTCCGAATTAGGACTCTCATTTCCCTGTACAGGCAGGAGATCCTTCAAAACATCTGGATATCCCAAACTGCTTGAGGGCTTCTCGCTGATGCTACAGAGGGTGTCCCCTCACCCCATCTGTGGAAACATGTTTGAAAGTTCTTCCCTGGAGGGGACAAGACTGGGAATAAATGGTGAAATATTCAATAGACGTAATCAAAAGAGTAAAGAAATCAAAACAAGGATAACCAGCAAAGCTCCGAATGACAGGAAGGAACACATCTACAGCTGACACAGTAACTCAATTTTTTTTATTTTTTTCAAACCCTTAACGGCTATTGAAAAAGAACTTGAACTCCCTATACAAACATTACTATTTCTATTATTCTATATGCTAATGCTAAAAGATTAATACTATAATAACTAGAAAACACCTAACAACTATAAAGAACACCTAACAATTATCTACAGAAAAAGATTATCTCCACCCTCCCACGCACCCAAATCTACCATTGCCCCCCAACCACCCTGCCTTATTCTTCCTCTGTCTCCCTATTCCACAGCTCTTCGCTTCAGAGGGGGGGCTGGACTGGTGGATTGACGTTTTTGCCCCCCCCTTTTTGCCATGCCCGGCCGTGTTGCTCTCATTTGCTTCCCCACATCCCGCTGTGGCTGATGGGGCCTCATCCTGATGGTCTTCAAAACTGCATGCCTTGGGCCCGCGCTGGCGCTCTGGAAGGTGGTATCATCCAGCGTAAGTTGCCCCATCAGCCGTGACAATGCCGCGATGTCATTCTTGGCAATGTTAATGCGGGCGCTTCCGGGGTGTCTGGCAGGCGGGATGTGGGGAGCAGCGTGGTGGTGGGAGGTGACAGAGGAATCCTTGTTGTGGATGCCCTGGGCTGGCCCAGCAGGGACAGGTCTTTCGGAGAGGCTTAGGTTGGAAAACAGCCTCTCCAGCTCCTGCACTCCTGGAAAAGCACATGGCACACCGTGAGCCCTGTAGTGCCCGGGATCTCGCAAGGCCATTTTCGGGGCCCGGCGGTGTCCCAGGGGCTGCCCCGGCCAGAGGAACCCCACAGCCCCAGGGGTCCCGCGGGGCAGCACCTTGCCGGGACCCCGCACTGCAGCTGAGCCTGGGGGGGGCTGGGGGAGGCACCTTGGTGTTCTCCCACTCAATAAGACGGATCTGGGGTTGGAACGGCACCCACATGGAGGCATCTGCAGGACTGCAGAGGGGAGTGGGAGCTGTGCTATGCCGGGGGGACGCTCCGGAGTCACCTGCTGAGCCGGCTCTCACGGCTGGGCTCCCCTGGCTCTGCACCAGCGCGGGGCTGGGGCACTCCCCACAGCGTGAAATGCTGTGCCCGTGGGACGCGGTTGCGGATCAGGGAGGAAACTCGCTTACAGCAGATAAAATAGCAGAAGTGCCCCCAATCCTTTGGGGAATTCTCTGTACATTGTGTTTCCTGGGCGTGCACCACCGAGGCGAGGGAAGGGACAGTTGCATGGGATTGCTGAACCCTCGTGTCAAAAATGCCAGGGGTGCTGGGGATGCTGGAGGTGACGGGGTGCCAGAGCGGATGGGGATGCCATACCTGTTGGGAGCGCCTGGGTTGTGACCCCCGCTGGGCGAGCCCGGGCAGCAGGCAAGGGTGGTCTCAAGGGGTTGATGGAGCCTGAAAGAGAGACAGGAGCCATTGCTGGCCATCACCTCTGCTCTCGCTTTCAAGAGCATCTCCAGGCTCCGGGGATCAGTCCTACCTTGGGGGTAAATGTTTCTGGGATTAAGGCGGGAGCTCAGGAACCACGCCATCACGAGCAGGTTGCAGAGCAAGATGGCCGTCTGCTGGTCTGCTGGTTGCTAAGGACTCTTTGGGGTGCTGGCTCTGGCGTCTGATTGGTGGTCGCCCAGGAAGGACTCTTGGGGCTCCCTGTGTTCAGCCCCGCCCCCAACTGCCACCCCAGGGTCTCATGGGGAGGGGACGGTTCAGGGTGGTTACGAATTGGTTGGATGGTTGCATTCAGAAGCGAGTGGTGAGCAGTTCAATGTCTGGATGGAGATCGGGGACAAGTGGTGTCCCTTCAACTCTGCCATGGCACCAGTGCTGTAGAATATCTTCAGCGATGACAGTGGGATCGAGCGCACCCTCAGCTCCTTGGCAGACGACAGGAAGCCAAACAGCGCAGTTCACGTGCCTGAGGGACAAATGCTACATCTGCGGGAAAATTGTGTCCCTCCTGTACTTGTCCTGTCCTCAGAACTCTGTCGAACCTTCAGACAGTTCCCAGCCTCACTAAGGCGACTGCTGGGACTGAACTCTTTCCTCACCATAATGCAGTGAGTAAAGTTAGAGTATGAAAATAAAGACAACTTCCCAACACATCTCCATCCCATCATGCCTCTCTAAACAGAACGGACACTATTACCAAAACCGACACAAGTACTTCCCAAAGGGGACTATACTTCATCCACTGTATCATACGCATCCCCGAATGTATGTGTGTGGAAAAAAAGGATCTCTGTGTCCACTGAATGAATTCACACAGAAGCCACAAAGTTGAGAAGAACCCGGTCCCTAAGGGAGGCAATTCTTACACTGCCTCCTCATTCATCTCAGACCTCTTCTTCTCATCTTCAATGAATAAAGCAGAGCAGAAAGTTAATAACTCTGGTGGATTTTAAAAAACACAGATGCAATGCAGAGACAGCCTTTAATTTGCTTCCTGTTACCCACCCCTCCGCTCTTTTCGACAGCATACAAACATCATATCACCCCTTTCCCTGCTAAATCCTCCTCCACCAGCAAAGCTGAGGAGAGCATGCAGGAAGACACGTACGTGTTACATATGCACTTCAAAGCTTTTATTATTTTTTAAAAAAGTCCAAGTACGGGAAACATTCAGACATTAAACAAAAAAATTATACCCTCCCTTGCAACATAATTATTTCTATTAATATGTCAGCGAATACTAGTAGAATATTAATATGTTCCAAGAGAATAAATAACTGTAGAACAAGCTAATGAAAAATTCTAATGCTACCCATCCAACTCTATCACGCCCTCAAGCCTGGTGGTGGTGGCGGGTGGAGGCACGTTGGTGTTCCTCCACAGGATAAGACTAATCTGGGGATCAGAAAGCCAAACAGGAGAGGTGACCCAAAGTCTACGGTACATTCTGTCAGTTGGGTTTCCTTGGCATGCATCACCCATGCATCACCCAGGCGAGGGAAGGATGCTCACACAGCACTGCTGAACCCCTTTGTGACAAAAACGCACTCAAAATTTCTTAATTTTTTTTCATATTTCAAACAACTTTTAAGCCAATATTAACAGAACATTATTAGAATCCCGAGAGAGAAACAGAACTGTGGAACAGAAGCAAAAATACCTTATCAGAAAAACGTGCCCTGCCAAGCTCTACCACCACGCTCCATCCACCTCATCCCCATCTCCCCCATCTCCCTCTCATCACTGCTCTGGGTTTAACCCCACGTTCCCACCCCAGTGCTGACTCTCAGAGCCCGGCGCTTGCTGGGAAGGGTTGCAGTGGATTGGTGCTTCTGCGTTTTTTGGACATGCAATGTTGGGGTGCTGGAAGGTCCATCCCCACGTGCTGCCATGACTCCTGGGGCCCCATCCCATTGTTGATCAACTGCTCACAGCTCAGGACTGCACTGAGCTCTGCCATCTGATGCTGTCATTGATGGTGAGCAGCTCCATGCACAGAGAGAGCAATTTGATGTCACTCTCAGAGATGGCTCTCCTGCTACGTTCCGGGTGCGTGTTGGCTTGGGTGTGGGTTGCAGCACAGCGGCTGAAAATGTTGCTGCCTGGGGAGATTGTGCAGCCCAGAGATGGCCCCACGGGGACAGTCATTTTGGAGAAGGTGAGCTGGGGACATTGCCTCTCCACCTCCTGGAACCCCAGAATGGCCTGCAGCAGCACTGGGAAGACTGGAATGCCTGGTATCTTCAGAGGGCACTATGGTGGGCACTGTGGTTGGCCCTGTGGTGTCCCAGGGGCTGCACAGGCTGGGGGCTTGATCAGACCTTGTGCTGTGGAGGAGCCTGGTGGTGGCTGGTGGTGGCACGTCAGTGCTCATCGCCTGCTTAGAGCAGATCCGGGGCATGAAAAGTCATGGAGGCGTCTGCAGCCCTGCAGAGCGGAGTGGGAACAGTGCTGTGCTGAGGGGACTCTCCACGGTCACACGCCGAGCCGGCTCTCATAGCTGGGCTCCCCCAGCTCTGCACCAGCTCGGGGCTGGGGTACTCCCCACAGTGGGGACTGCTGTGCCCATCGGACAGGGCTGCCGATCACGACGGAGAGTCGCTTATAGGAGGTCAAACAGGAGAGCTGATCACAAGTCTCTGGAAAATTCTCTGTCCGTAGTGTTTAAGCAGCACACACCACCCAGGCAAGGGCAGGGACAGTCGCACAGGATTGCTGAACCCTTGTTCAGCCAGGGAGGCAGGGGATAATGAAGGTGCCTGGTATTTAAAAATATTTATGTTGTGACACAGAGAAGCCCTCAACGAGGTTTTCCAACCCACAAATCCACTCGGCCACAGGCAATCGGGTGCAGTTTCTCAGGACAAGGGTTTTGCTCTCCATCCTGCAGAGAGAGAGAAACACTCAGAACCAGCTGCTCAACAGTCATACCAGCCTTGCATCTGGGTGCAACTTGAAGCAGTTCTATCCACGCCTCTGAAACCACAGCTGAATGTTCTCTCTGTGTCACAGGTCTCAAGGGTGAGGTCCTGGGCTAAAAGCGTATCAAAAAGAAGGGAGATCAGTAGGAGCAACTGGGCTGTTCTCTGAACCAGCAGAGAAGACACAGATGCATCAAGATGCTCATCACACAGCATTGCTGGGGACTACAGAGCTTGTGGCTGTCATGGGATCTCCAAGTCAGCAAAAAAACCCAGTGACCAAGAGAACAGGAACTGCTGGGAGAAAGAGGGATGTTAGCCTAGCCTCTGATCTCAGCAGCCACACAGCCAGCAAGAAGCAGCAGAGTGAACATGAGCCAGCAGCGGCCCAGGTGGCCAAGAAGGCCAATGGCATCTTGGATTGGATCAGAAATGGGTGACCAGCAGATCCAGGGAGATGATTCTGTCCCTGGACTCAGCACCGGTGAGGCCGCGCCTCGAATCCTGTGTTCAGTTCTGGGCCCCTCACTCCAAGAATGATGTTGATGCTTTGGAGCGTGTCCAGAGAAGAGCAACAAAGCTGGGGAAGGGGCTGGAGAACAAGTCTTACGAGGAGCCGCTGAGGGACCTGTGGTTGTTTAGCCTGGAGAAGAGGAGGCTGAGGGGAGACCTTATTGCTCTCTACAACTGCCTGAAAGGAGGTTGTAGAGAGGATGGTGCTGACCTCTTCTCCCACGTGACAGGGGACAGGACAAGGTGGAATGGCCTCAAGCTCCACCAGGGGAGGGTCAGACTGGACATCAGGAAAAAACTTTTTCACAGAAAGGGTCATTGGGCCCTGGCAGAGGCTGCCCAGGGAGGGGGTGGAGTCCCCATCCCTGGAGGGGTTTAAAAGACCGGTAGATGAGGTGCTGAGGGACATGGTTTAGTGGCAGATAGGAATGGTTGGACTCGATGATCCAAGAGGTCTTTTCCAGCCTGGTGATTCTATGATTCTATGATTCTAAGTGAAGCTGAAGGGGACCCCACTGACAGTGCTGCTGCCCAGAAGAACAGCCGCAGGATGACTGACCTGTGGAGAAGCACCCTGTTGAAGTGCACCTTTGTGGGGCTGCCCTCCAGCTCCGCCCACACCCCCTGGCAGCACAGGCGGAAGACCACCAGCTCGGGGTTATCTTTAATGTAGCAGACAAGGTTGTCTTCCACAAACCCAGCTGAAGTGGGGTACGCCCCAACGCTCAGCTCCTAGCTCCGTCCCTGCAAGAAGAAATAGAATGATAGATTCATAGAATCACCAGGTTGGAAAGGACTCACTGGATCATCGAGTCCAACCATTCATAACAATCCCTAAACCATGTCCCTCAGCACCTCACCCACCTGTCCCTCAAAGACCTCCAGGGAAGGTGACTCAATCACCTCCCTGGGCAGCCTCTGCCAGTGCCCAATGAACCTTTCCATGAAAAATGTTTTCCTCCTGTCCAGTCTGTTAATGGGGACATGGAGGGAAGGAGGGAGACGTAGCAGAGGGACGGAGGGGGATGCGGCAGAGGAAGGGAGGGTGATGGAGGGTATGGATGCACAAGACATGAAGAGAGCGACGCGTGGGGCATACAAGAGAGAGGAGGGATGTGAGGGATTCAAGAGGGATGTCCAAGACAGGGAGAGAGGGATGCACGAGAGAGAGAAGGAGGGGGAAGCGAGAGAGAGTGGGACGCAAGGTCGGGTGGGAGGGAGTGGCAGAGGGGAGATGTGAGAGGGAAGCCAGAGGGATACAGCTCCTGCGCTGCAACCACGGGTCTCCAGCTGCTCCTCAGGAAATCTGCCTCAGGGCTACGAGTTTTCAGGATGATTGTATAATATAAATATAAAATCGTATGTTGGCACCCTGAGGATCCCAGAGTTTCGTTAGATTGCACGGACACTGGTATCCGTGTCTGTCTCCATAAATCTTTATCTGCACAGGCTGCCTTCAAGTGCATTTCTATTACTCCCATTTTGGTCCAGCAAAACGAGGTGGTGAGAGAAGAGCACAGGTGACTTCTGCGAATAGAGTAGATCAGGTGGAAGGGACCTACAATGATCATCCAGTCCAGCTGCCTGACCTGTTCAGGGCTGACCAAGTTCATGTGTTGTGAAGGGCACCTCCAGGTGCTTCTTAAACACTGACAAGGGTGGGACATCAACCACCTCTCTAGAAAGCCTGTGTCAGTGTTTGACCACTCTCAGTAAAGAAACGCTTCCTGATGTCCAGCCTGAACCTCCTGCCCTGGCGCAGCTTTGAATCGTCACCAAGCATCCTATCCCGAACACCCAGGAGAAGAGATCAGCACTTCCCTCTCCACTTCCCACCACTCGAGAAGCTGTAGAGAGCAATGAGGTTGCCTCTCAGACTCCTTTTCTCCAAACTAGACAAACAAAGGCCTTATCTGTTCCTCGTAGGACATTCCTTCCAGGCCTTTCGCTAGCTTTGTCGTCCTCCTCTGGATTCATTCCACGGCCTTCACATCCTTCTTAAATTGTGGAACCCAGAACTGCACCCAGAACTCACAGTGAGGCTACACCGATGCCTCATACAGTGGGATAATCGCCTCTTTTCACCTGCTGCCAAAATGCCACATCAACTCTTGGCTTCTCTTCAGCAATCCTGTTCATACCCCCTTCCCCCACAGATTCTGGTTTAAAGACCTCTCCATCAGTCCCACAAGCTTACACCCAAAGATGCATTTTCCCTATCAGGACCGGTGGATGCCACCCGGCCCCTGCACCACAACGTAGTCCTCTACCTCACTTGAGAAGTACTAACTCAGCAAAGCAAGCACTAGAGTTTATCATCCCTGCTACCAAAGTCAGTGCATCAACCAACTAACAGCTAAAAGCATGTCAAATGCAGGCCTGGCCTTTTGGATGGAAAACAGCTTTTAATACAAAGACCACCACATCAGTCTGAAAATTGTCCTTCAAAACTGAACCTGAGTCACCTGACCAGTAGTTTACGAGGTTGTTGCACCAGCCAGTATTAATGATATACTATTTAAAAGAAAAGATCTACTAAACATCAATGAAACCAACACAGCTGTGGGGTAATCTCCATTATAACAAAAGCCTGGTTTATGTCTGGCATCCTAAACGTACAAAAACCCTAGAAACGCTCCCATCTCAAGTCAGATCCTTCAGGGTTGAAAGCTTGAGCACCAATCAAAAGGTTTTACATGCTACATCACTAAAGCAGCCAGCTTGCAACTGCTGATTCGTAAAGTTCTCAAAAGCCCCCTCTACCTAAATAAAAAGAACAGATTCCCCACAACTTGCTAAGAAACAGCTCCTAGCTAAGCTCCAACTTTTGCAAAGCAAGGAAATAAAATATACCCTTACCTCCTAAAGGCAGAGAGGCGAGTGCAGCACAAGTGTAGATGTGGCGTATCCAGGGTTAACTTGGGTACAGCTGACCTTACCAGAGCTAGGGCAAGTAGCCCGAGAAAAATAAGGGAAATCAAGGTGTGAATTCATCTCACCCCCTTTTCAGTTCTGGAAGAGTGGTACCTCTTCCTTTTAAAGCACCAATGAGATCCTCAACAAGGGATGAAAACATCTGCAAGAGGGATCCGGCACATCCAGCTGCAGAAGTGACACTGCAATGGAAACAGGGCTATAACCCTACAAGTTTGGAAATTGTAAGTAACCTGGAAAGAGAGAATGCAAAACACACTTAGCTTGACATACACTTTCCTATCTTACAGAGTCAAGTCTCCAGTTTTTAGATGAGATTAGGCCAAACATTGGTTCTTCTGAGATAAGATACACTTAGTCTGGCAGAATCTGTTCAAGCTGGAAACACAGAAATTTAGAATTACTGCAGGATTATCCCTTCCCATCAATTAGCAAGAAATCTAAAGCAAAAACAAAGGGGAAAACAAAACAAATTCAATTACAGCACTAGATAAGCATGAATTTCACATTGTTCATACAGTAACTGAAGACAGGAAGTCATTAAGCCCAGAATCCTGCAATTCAGTTTAAGAAATCATTTTTCCTATCAGAGCCACACTGTTGTTTGCCACAGGAGGGAATTCTTGGGAGACGGAGCAACTAAAACCCTCTGGGTGCATAACCTTCTGTACATCAGGAGGGTAAACACATTGGGCACAAGACACTGCCAAGATGCATTTATAACCAAAATCACACGTTGGGCATTTACAGTAAAATCTCTTCATTTTCTGTCTCACGCCAAAGGACTTTGCATGGGAATAGAAGAGAGAGAAATCCCTTCACACAGATGCATTTCTAGCCATGAATGGCATACACGAGAAACTGCTCAACTAAGTAAGAAAAACACCACCTCTCCAACTTGTTTGAAACCCTCCCAGGCAAAATAGAATCACAGCCTCCGAATGCATCTTCCGTTTCTCTGTTCCTTGAATATTTGAACACTTGAAAACTATATATTCAATATAAGCTTCTAAGACCTCTGCCACACATTTTATAGACATTAAAAATAAAAATTGAAACCTTACCTAAAGACTCTGTCAAATAAAGATACCTGAATTCCTGGATACGACACCTTCGTAGAACCGAAGAATTCTGAAAAATTCATAAAATGGTACTAAGTATTTGGACAACACCGTGTAGTTAACAGCAATTTCTGCATTACGTGCAAAATTTTAGAGTTGAAATCCTAAGGGTATCAACAATTTGCCTGATACACATGCACAGTTTCTTTACTGTAAGTAATTTCCAGCCCCTACCTCCTCCCTCCACCACCAAGCACAGCTAAGGTAAGCTGGTTTGTATCTGGAAAATCTTGCAGTCTAACCCACAGCCACACATCTGGGTGCCTTCAAGCATTTTAGCCTTCTATTTTTCTAAATACAACTTTGTTAAATTATTGGTTAGAATGAACAACAAATATTGATTCAGATGCTGGGTCTAACAACATCAACAGCAAAACTTCCACAAACTTCCACAGAAAATTCTGAGGGTTCAGATCAGCAGTAGGTTTACATCTTTTCAATCAACTTTCCTAAGAAAGTTCTAAAGAAAAACACTGTCAAGCCAAATCCCTTAAATATTCTGTTCAAATAAATATATAGTCAGTAATACCTTTTAAAATCTTCAGCTCTTTGATTCAAAGCTGTACAGAGTACACTCTGAAATGGTAACGAAAAATCACTCTTCTTCTTATTAAAAACTTCACTTTCTAACGGGCTTTGTAATAAATAATTATTCATAAGTTTTCAAGGATAGAACCTGATTTAAGCAGGTAAAGGAACAAGTGCTAATGTATCTAACTCTTTTAGAATACTAAAATAGTTTATATACATTGCTCTTTCAAAGTGCAAACTGTTTCGCTGGGGCGAACACCGAGATCTAGCATACAATGCTTTTGTTGCTTCCAAAACAGGATAAATACATTCTTATTTAACAGCTGAAAGGGCAGACATTGTGCACAGCTCAAGCCCGCGCTACTGCTACCCAGTGATTCATTTCTATAGAACAAGACTATAAAAGAAAACTACACCAGGTCTTAATCATGCAGCTGGACATCCCGACTGATCAGCTGGTTGGTGTGCAGCAGGCAGAGCAACAAAACTGTCCTGCAAAGCTGAACGTCTGCTCTAAACAATGTGCTTCTGGGACTAAGAAGCCACACAAATTTACTGTAGATACGTTAATGGAAGACACAAAGATGAGTTCAAGAAGTGCCAAAGTGTTGCAGAAATGGAATTAACTGGCTTCTAAGACTTCCACACATTGATATATCAAGGTCAAAGGACTCATGGCAACCCATCATATACACAAGCGTATACTGATACAATTGGGAAAAAAACCCAGAGACCTGAAGCTTTCAATGTGTACATTCAGCAGCATTTTAAAAGGTTGCTACAGAAAACTCATATACCCATCGTGGTTCCCAAGCCATTATAGAACGCCTGAGCAAAAGGCCTTTGACAGAAGTAAGGGGAATTTTCCCTCATTTATCCTTTTTTCAGGCAACAAACAAGGCCCACAGGAAACTCGAGCAACACGCTGGATTGCAGCTTGGGGACAGAAGGCCGGGCTTGCTTCTTCTGGGGGATACGGCGCACACGGCTCCCAGAGGATCAGGTGCAATGAGGGAACACCTTGGTTTCAGTTCTGAAGCAGCATTCAAGGTTTCAGGTGAAGTCTTCTAATACAGGGGATTGTATACCTTCATGCAGAAAATGACTTCCAAAGGCACCAAGAGCAGCCAGAGGCACAGAAGACAGCAGAAAACACTTCGGCCTTTCGTTTCCTTTCCTCCCCACCCATTAACAAAAGCAAAGACAGTACCTGTCAGGGTGCAGAGGCCCCTTTTTTTGTGCACATCTTGATTCATAAAGCAAATAAACCTAATCCCCAAACCACCCACCTCTCCAGATAAAAAACGCCCAACACCCCACCTCCCGATCCATTCCTTTCTCAACTGCTACTGAGCAAAAAGAAAATAAAAATCAATAATGGTTAATGGGAAGATGGAGTGGCAGAGAAACCAAACAAACCAAACCAGACTGAGAAATGACTACAGGAGAGGAGCACAGGACACTTACTGAAGTGACTCCCGGCGCAGCAAATGCTGTTTCTTGGGTGAAAGCGAAGCCCTTTGGGGCAGTCGCATCCTACGGAGGACCTCTTCGGGAAACCAGCAGCGTTGGCTGTGCGGAAACTCAGCTCCGACAGCAAAACCCAAACAACCCAAAGCACTTCCTCCCGTTGGGATCGGGGGAAAGAAACATTGCCCTCTTGTTTTCCTGCACTTCACTGATTGCTCCATCAGAAAGTACTGCACCTCATTGCTGTCAATTGTCTCCCTCTGGAGAGGGGCCTCCAGAGAGGGGCCGTGGCCTTCAGCACCCGAGGGGCGTGGCTTCCTGTACCGGGGGGGGGGCCCAGACTTCCAGCACATGTGGGCGTGGCTTCAAGTATGGGGAGGGGCTTCCAGTCCTGCAGGGGCGTGGCTACTGCTCCCAGAAGGCGTGGCTTTCAGCCCTTGGGCATTACTTCCTGTCCCAGGGGCGTGGCCTCTCAGCCCTTCCCTTCTATGGGCGTGGCCTCCAGACCCCAAGGGGCGTCATCTCCCAGCCAGGGGCGTGGCTTCCCAGCCAGGGGCGTGGTCTCTCCACACCGGGGGCGTGATCTCCTGGCCCCAGGGCTGGGCCTTCAGTGCTGGGGGAGGCCTGCGGGGCAGAGGGGGAAGGACTCCAGCTCCCAGCAGGGCCAACAGCATCCTGTGTCGTACCAGAAATGGTGTAGCCAGCAGGAGTAGGGAAGGAGGCTGAGAGTGAGGTGGGTGTTGGTCCCTTCTTATAAGGAACATGCAAGTTTCTCCCCCTCACTCTCCTTTGCCCCTCCCTCTTCTTTCCACGACATCCACAGCTTCCCTGGGCAACCTGTGCCAGTGCCTCAACACTCTCATGGGGGAGGAATTCTCCCTTGTGTCTAGTCTAAATCCACCCTTCTCCAGTTTATACCCGTTGCCCCTAGTCCTATCACTACAAGCCTTTATGAACAGCCCCTCCCCTGCTTTCTTGTAGCCCCCTTCAGGTACTGGAAGGTCACTGTAAGATCTCCTCCGAGCCTTCTCTTCTCCTGGCTGAACAACCCCAACTCTCTCTTAGCCTGTCCTCGTATGGGAGGTGCTCCAGCGCTCTGATCATCTTTGTAGGCCTCCCCTGAACCCGTTCCAACAGTTCTATATCCTTCTTATGTTCAGGATTCCAGAACCGGACACAATACTCCAGATGCGGTCTCGCCAGAGAGAAATGGAGGGGCAGAATTCATTGTTTGGCTCTCCTTGATCGGTGGACTGTAACATACACCAACCACAATGTTCCCATTGGTCCCTCTGTCTTTTACTCTGACCCACAAGCTTTCAGCCTGTTTGTGGCTACTCTTCAAAGACAGCTCCTCACATTCTATGCCTTTCCTGGGGCAGAGGGCAGTGCCTCCACCCCTCTTTCCTGGGCTGTCCCTTCTGAACAGCCTGTAGCCATCGATAGCCACTCTCCAGCCATGGGATTCATCCCACTAAGTTTCCATAATGGCAACTAGATCATAGCTTTCTAGTAGCACGGTAGCTTCCAGCTCCTCCTGCTTGTTACCCAAGCTTCGTGCGTTTGTATAGAGGCACTTCAGCTGGGCTGCCCGTTGCATCGCTTTCTTGGTCAACCCTTTATTACCTGTATGGTGTTTTGGAGAAGTTTCCTCCCTGACATCTACCACCTCACGAGCCTCCCACTCATCTCCATGGGACCTCAGCTGTGTCGCGGCATCCCCAGCGTGACCCTGGACAGCAGGTGGAGGGCCCATACCAGCACCCCATCCCTCCAGCCATTGTCTGTCCTCCCACCGCTTGTCCTGATATTATCCATCACCCCCTTCCTATCTAGTCTAAAGCCCTCTCTATGGGCCCTGCAAGCTCCTGGGCAAAGACACTTCTCCCCCTTTAAGAAAAGTGGCTCCCACACGACACTTGTAATCCTACGGCTGTTGCGCTGACACCAGCCACAAAGCCACGTATTAATTGACTGGACCCGTCTGAGCCTTACAAGGTCACCAGCCATAACTGGAAAGAGGGAAAAAAAAATCACTCGGGCCCCACATACCCTCACTGTCCTCCCCAACACCCTAAAATCTCTTTTAATCCCGTCTTGTGACCATTCTGGTTCGGGAGACCTCAGAGGGCACTTATGGACAGCAGAGCTGGATGGACCAACAGCTGGGCTGAGGAGCCCCATGCACCCGCTCTAGGGATGGGGGCTGCTGCACGCACGTGTAAGGAATTGGCTCCTAACTTGTCTGCAGACTCCGCACAGAACTGCTTATGGTGATAGGACTAAGCCCAATGCAGTGTTCATTAACTTTTTCTTTCATATTTAAGCACAAATATGAGTTTAATCAGCCGTGAGGGGTACTAGGAAAATTCCCCAACACAATACAGCAGACGTTTGCTGCTTGCAAACAAGGCTAAGCACGATCCCTAATCAAGTGTGTTTGCCTGATTAGGGACGACGAGGGACAGCAACCAGAACTCCTTCCTGTGTAAAAAGGATCTGGCTCCATTGATGGTGCTTTTGAGGACCACCAACACAACAGCAGGCCAGGAGCACCAGCAAACTTGGTAAATGGAGAGGGACGTGACACTGTGGGCGTGTGCCAGTGGAAGTGGATGGGGCTGAAACAAAATGCTCCTTTAGGCTTCTCCCTGCTGACAGGGGATATAACCCAGCAGGGTGGAAGACCCTGACCCAGGGCTGCCCAATGGCCATCCAGGTAATGGTGCCACTGATGGGTCCCATGCCGTTCCCCTTAGCAGGAGACCTCTGTGAGGCATGGGCTTTTCTTCTGCCCTCCTCCACTCTCCCAGAGAGCGAGTGACTGTGGCCTCTCTCCATTTTGCAGCACACAACAGACGCTGGCATCGCTGGCAGCAGCGAGGGGGAGCAGCTTCTCATCCTCCACTCTCCCCGGGCTGCTGCAGAGTACAAAGATGGCCATGGAGACACAGTAGAGCTGCCCTACCTGCTCTGATGCTTGGCAGTTCTGCCCGGGCTGCATCTTGTGAGGGGCAAAAAGGACGTCAAATTATAAGCTCTGCAGAAGGAAAACGTCTCTGATCGAGATCAAGTTTTCTGCAGCGGGAGGATGTCATATCTAGAGCATGATACATGTGTGAGAGCCTCTCACAGAGCTGTAGTCGCTAGAAGCCAAGCAGGCAGAGCTCCCGGCAGCCTGGCCATCAGCAGTCCCCGTCACCCTGTTGTGTCCCCTCTATCTTCTGTGCAGGGGAGGCCATTTAAAGAGAGCGGGTGGCTGTGGAGTCAGACGCTGAGGCTACTGTAATATCACAAAGGGGTGAAGGGTGACACCTCACAGCGTTCACGGAGTATCTGCGGGCAACAGCTGAGCTTGACCCAGTCGTCTCGTGCCTGGTCTCCTGTGAGGACCGGAGTGTTGAGACAGGCTTCTCCTAGTGTTGGGTGGTGCTTTGGACGCTGCCGTCGGCAGCTCTCGGTGCCCATCCCGGAGCTTGTGTTTCCCTTGCATTTCCCTGTCCCTGCTTTGTTCAGGCAGCCGGGCACCACAGGGTGTGCTTGCAGCAGCAGAGGTGAGCCGTGCAGCAAAACGTCCCACCCTGGGTTGGCCGAGGGCAGGGCAAAGGGGTTCTGGGAGACAGTAGGGTGTCTTTCCTGAGGGAACTGGGCATTTCTTCCTCCCCTCCTGTCCCATCCCCAGGACAGCAAGTAACTGTGGCCTCTCTACACTTTTGCAGTGCAAAACATCTGCTGCTGTGTCGCTAGCAATGGGGAACATCTTCTCATCCTCGGCACAGCCCAGTCCACCAGAGTGTGCAGAGGACTCGGACAGTGAGAGTCACTGGTGCTGCCCCATCTGCAGGGACAATGAAGATGACATTGGCTACCTGTTACCCTGCCATCACCAGTTTTGCTTCCCCTGTGCATTGCGCTGGCTAAATGAGAGTGCATCCTGCCCCCTCTGCAGGACAGACACCAAGGCTCTCTTGTTACAGCTGCCGTTTGAAAATATGGAGGAGTATTCCATTATCTCAATCAAACGCTATGGAGAGTCACAGGCTGAGGAGTCATCATCTGAAGACGATCAGGATGAGCAGGATGCTGTAGTGACAATGCCTGTAGCTCAGGCAGGTGGTTTCTCTCCTCAGGTCTGGGCAAATTTTTTCCGATGCCACCCAGATCACATCAGGCCCCTGCTGCCGTGGCTGCGACGGGAGCTTACCGTGCTCTTCGTGGATGAGTGGTGGGAGATGTCTGCAATCGAAGCCATCATTTTGGCCTGCCTTTGCACGTTCGGGCTGGATGAGGAGGCGCTAATACAGGAGCTACAGCCCTCCCTGGGACAGCACACACGGACATTCATTCGCCAGCTCATCCGCGCTGCTGTGCGTCTGTGTGGCAGTGAGATCCGCCAGCACCTAGTCCACCAGGAGCCACATGCTGCCAGGGATGAAGATGAGGACCCTGCAGTCAGCATCAGCCCCACCACCTCCCAGGAGAGCACTCCCATGGCCCAGCCAGACTCCTCCAGCTCTGCAGGCTCTGATGTGGAGGAGCAAGACAGCAGAACACAGACCACCACCCATGGGAGTGCAGAGCAGGATCAGTCCCAGCAGGAGCCAGAGATGATGGTGGTGGCCACCCCTTCTGTTCCTGGCCAGGAAAATGTGCCTGGGGACCCCAGCACCCTCCAAAGAAGAGAGCCACCACCCCACAAGACTCTCCCCAGCCCTGCAAGAGGCCACACCGCCTGGAGGAGGAAGGCAGCACATCAGACCACACCCTCCATGGAGGTCCCAGCAGCCCTCCGACTGCACCTGTCCCTGCACGGCAGGATCAGCCCCAGCAAGAGACAGGGCTTGTTGCGGTGGCTGGCACCTCTGCTCCTGACCAGGACAACATGTTCAGGGGTCCCCAGCACCCTCCAAAGAGGAGGGCCACCACCCCACAAGACTCTCCCCAGCCCTGCAAGAGACCACACCAGCTGGAGGAGGAAGGCAGCACATCAAACCACGCCCTCCATGGGGGTCCCAGCAGCCCTCCGACTGCACCTGTCCCTGCACAGCAGGATCAGCCCCAGCAAGAGAAAGGGCTTGGTGCGGTGGCAGGCACCTCTGCTCCTGGCCAGGACAACATGTTCAGGGGTCCCCAGCACGCCCCAAAGAGGAGGGCCACCAGCCCCCAGCACTCTCCCCAGCCCTGCAAGAGGCCACACTGCCTGGAGGAGGAAGCCGGCGCATCAGAGGCCACCCACAATGGGGATCCCAGCCACCACCCGTCTGTTCCCATCTCTTCAGAGGAGGATCAGCGCCAGGAGGAGCCAGGAGATTGACAGCAGAAGGTTCCTCTGCCCAGGCTTGCAGCCGCAGCCCCTCTGCTCAGGGCCAGGACAGAGACCACTCCCCCTTGGGAACACATCTCTCCCCACAGAGGAGGTACCCCAGCCTTCAGAACATTCCCCAGCCTCGCTGGAGGCTGTTCTGCTCCTGTCAGTAGCACGGATCCACGTGTTCATTTTATTTCAGGACAAGACAAATAAATAGCTATTGCCTTGACCCCAGGTCTGGGTGCTGCTTTCTCTCCCTTTTTGTAGTGCCTTTCCCTGATGCTTGTACTGAATTCTGGGTGACACCATCCTAATGGACATCACGGCCATGGGCCCACTGATTCCCAGGGCCTTTTCAGCCACAGGAAATTTCCTCCCACAGGAAATCCTGCTGCACACTCACACCCTCTCTGCAGCGGGTGCTGAGGGCAGAGTGTGCTGGAGGGCAAGCTGCTTTTGCTGCTGCTCCTGTGTGGACCCAACTGGGCATCAGCCCTGGTCTCCACCATCAGTAAATAAAAGGAGTTGGGACGAGCTACAACCCTACCACCTCCAGCACTTGTCTCTGCGCCCAACAGAATGTGACAAAGCAGGAACCTCTCCAAGGGGCGTAGATGCTTGTCCTGCTGGAGGTGTCTGTCCCTGTGCCGTGGGGGGTTGTGTCTGTGTGTGCAGCGCTCAGTTTCAGGCATCTTTGGAAGCAGTGAAGAAGCCACATTTGGAAGGGACTCGCCTGCCAAGGAACAGGCTGTGGAATCCAGTGAGTTGCACAGGTTCAAATGCTTCTCGTGTTCAAGAGCTGCTGATGCCATCATTTCCTCAGCCTCACAGTTGTTGCACCCATGTGTTGGAGGAGGGAGTACCACAGCCACTTTCCCTGCAGCGGATGGGCTGCAGATCGGTGACACTGTCACTGCGGAGAGCTCTCACAAGAGGGAGCAGAGAGCTGATCTTTCTACTGCTGGTTTCAGCAGCTGGCATCTTACACGGAGGCAGGAATCACAGCAGCACACTCTTTTGTAGACATCTGGTGGCTTGTCTCCCAGAAAACAGCATTTGGAGCACTGCTTTGTAACAGGAACTCCTTCCTCCTTTGACTGTGTGTTGGGGTTCAGAGGAGCCCAGCTACTCCCAGGGGAGGTATAAGAGGTGACAAGTAGCAAGACGGATCTGACGCTGAGAGAGAATAACTGCTTAAGGGGTTTCAGCCTGCAATAATTCCTTCCTTTACTCCAGCGTGGTTAGGATTTACTCGTGTCTCACTGCTGATGACCTGGTAATTACAATTTCAAATAAATTCCTCTCAACAAAGCCATTCAGCGCCGTCTTTTAGATACAGGCACCCAGGAGATCCTCCACCTGCACCTGTCTTTGCAGGGCAGGATCAGCTCCAGCAAGAGACAGGGGTTGGTGCAGCAGCAGGTACCTCCTGGGACACTTTTCCCAGGGGTCCCCAGCACCCCCCAAAGAGGAGAGCCACCAGCCCCTAGGACTCTCCCCAGCCCTGCAAGAGGCCACACTGCCTGGAGAAGGAAGCTGGCACATCAGAGGCCACCCAGCATACGGGTCTCTCCTGCTTGCAGTCTGTGCCCATCCCTGCAGAGCACGATCAGCCTCAGGAAGAGTTAGGGATTGTGGTAGCCTCAGGCCACTCTTCACCTGGCCAGGACAACTTCCCTGGTGGGGCCATAGCATCCCTCAAAGAGGAAGGCCTCCAGCCCCAAGACTCTCCCCAGCCTTTCAAGAGGCCACATCGCTTGGATGGGGATGCTGGTACCTCAGAGGCCACCCTCCACGGCGTTCTTGGCCGCACCTCGTTGTTGGAGGGGAGCCCCGGAGTCAATGAACGAGTCCTCATAGAGGTATGATCATTGCTCGTTTATTGTAACACCTGAGGGTCTCTTTACACAGATAATCAGAGTGCACGCGACAGAAGCGAGTCTGCAATAGGTTACAAGACATTGTCCACACTGCCTAAAAGTTATTCTAATTGGTCAATAGGTTAAAATCACGCAGCACAGTTTGGCACATATTCCGTTTTACATCCTAACAACGGACAGTAATTGGTTACGTCTCTCAAGATACGTTTCCATGGAATCAGAACATTTACAACATGTTCTGAGCATAAAATTACATTGTTAAACTACGCACCCGGTTCCCATGCCTGGTTCTGACCCTATCAATCCAGCCTCCTCATTCCCATGGGATAGCAAAGCTCTCAGAAAACATCACAGCCTTGAAGCCTTACACTAAGGCTTTATATAAGGCTTCTGAAACCAAGGCGTTCCCTCGTTGCACCTGATCCCCTGGGAGCCGTGTGCGCCGTATCCCCCAGAAGAAGCAAGCCCGGCCTTCTGTCCCCAAGCTGCAATCCAGCGTGTTGCTCGAGTTTCCTGTGGGCCTTGTTTGTTGCCTGAAAAAAGGATGCTGGCAGTTGACTTTTACCATAAACATTTTGTTTTCCATTCTGGCAGGAGGGTAACGCCACAGGCCACTGAAACGACAAGAGAAGCTGGTAACCTCGAAAAGCACGATTCCTCCAACAGATACCAGGTGTGTTCAACCCTGCAAAACCTTCCCACAAAGCGCCATGTGGTGCTGCAGGGTCAGAGGCTGATTCAGCTTCTGTCAGGCTGGCAAGACAAGGAGGCAGACCTGGTGAGCGTATGCCTCGCTTGTTTGTTTTTCCTTTGTTTTCTTTGGCTTTGCTTGAGTGTGGTGGTAGAAAGTGTTTGTAGATGCTACAAAAAAATTCTGTGGTGTTTTGACATCAACCTATGGAAAAAAAATGAGCAATTGAAAATGTGATGGAAGAGGTCACTTTGTCAAGACACCCTTGCAGTCTGTCGTGTGTAGGTAGCGCTCAGCAAAATGTGTAGTTCTGCCCTATTTCTGGTCGAAGTAGGGGATAACGGTTTAGCTGCACTTGACAGAGGTCTTTACAATTTCTGCTTGGGCTATTTCAGTAGCGCTCTGGTGAAAATTGTGTTATCACACAAAAGCATCATCAGGAAACTTGGTAAATGCCTATAAATTGTTTTTCCTGATGACAGTTTGTTACAGTGCTCTTTTCTCATAGCAGTGTGCTCCATGCTTCTGTTACATCCTTTATTAAAGAAGAAAATGGGAGGAACTTGAGCAGATGCCTTGCATGGCTGCTTAGAGCAGGGTGACAAATCCAGAAATAGGAATTAACAGACCAGTAGAAACCTGTCAAAGAATCTAGAGTCAGAGAAACGAGGTATGAGAGGAAGATGACATTCCAAGGTTCTGACTATCCATTTTATCAAGGGAGACAGTGCTGTTTGCTGAGTAAAGCGAGCATTTCTTCCTGATAAAAGAGCAGCCTGAAAACAAAGGTAATGCTTTTGCAACCAGAGAAATCAAAAGAGCAGCAGCTTTTGTCTTTCTTTCTCTCGACACCTGCTGTAGTCCACTCAAGTTTCCGTATTCCAGAAGCAATTTTTATGTTTCAGTTAACAAGTAAGAAGTACTCTGAGAGTCAAATTTAACTTTAAGAACTGTGTAATTGAAGTCCCTGTGGGGTGACCGGTAAAGTGAGGCTGAGGTCCATTTCTGTTTGGGTGGAGTTTGATCGAGACGCAGTTTCCTACAGTCACGTGAAGGGAAGTTCTCATGTCTTTTATTTATCACCAAATACAAAACAAATCTATGTTATAGACTCAGAGATCAGATACCAAATCTGCCGAGGCCCTGGTATTTAATTTATACTTGTCTTCTAGAAGGTGAAGTTGAACTTTGTCTACGGTACTAAATCTACCAAAACTTTCCCTTTAACATTAGGTGCCTGAGAAGGCAGATTCCATGCCTCTAGCTTTAGCTTCACCTCCACCCCACCAACCCTGAAATGGTTGCCCTACATGGTACCTTTTCATGTTCCCTGAAAAGCATCCGGTATATCTTGAAACATCACATGTTGCTTCTTTCACGGGTATTTCTTCTATCTCCTTCTGTATTAGGTTTCTGTCCTGTGTTTTAAGAGTACATTTCTGAAGAGCCTTCAAGTGAGATGATGGATGTAGCCCTTGCAGTCTTGATTTAAGTTTTGTTGCCTCACCTCCTGTATGTGGAAATGTTAAGAGATGTATTGCAATATACCATAGGCAAATTTCCAAGGAATATTCCATTTATTTGTTTGACTAAGTGATGATAATGCAGCAGCAAAGTACCTCAAGTATTGAGACTGAATGTATTGAAAACGTTTTTCAGTGCAGTCTGACTAAGCAGTTGCTGAGGAGAGAGATGTGTGGTGGAGCTGTGGAGACAGAGCCCAAAGAGCATCCTTAGGGACAAGTGCAATAACATTTCAGCCTCTAAGAGTGCCTCTTCTGCTCAGTTTGGAATACAGTGTTTCCCGAGTGGGCCCTTGCTCTCGAGCTTTATGCCAGTTTCCTTTGAAGCATTAGAATCTCTGCTGTTCCTTATATTATAGTTGTCACTGCACAGAGGAGGACTGGAGATCAGGGAACCGCTGCATGGTTCTCCATGCCTTGGGATATATACTGTAGTTGCTCCCTAATGCCTTCATCACAGGGATAATTCTTGTTCTCCTGGGAATTTTGCAAAGAAGGAAAGATGTGTTAGTGCATGAAGGATTTCATCTTTGTGCTCATGGCAAAGTGATGGACTGCTAGCCCAGGTGGATGTTTAACAGAGAAAACGGCCAAATAGTATGGAGGTTCTTATTAAAAGGATGTTTTAGTATAACACATAAAAACTGGTTAATAAGCTTTGCAAAGTCTGTACTTTCTTTTCCGCGCTTCATGCAATGAAGTAAGCTGTAAATAGTCTTTAAAGGTGATTTGGTTGTTCTTTAGCCTCAGAATTTCTTAACAGCTACTAGTGAAAGATAGCTGGGAATGGCTTGGGATATTTAATTTCATGCTTTTGTTTTAGAGGGAAGTAAGTTGACCGTTCAGCAGCTGTTAATTTTGATCAAAGTTAAAATAAACAGCTTTGATAACGTGTTACTAATGTTTCTCCATTCCTTTCAGTTTTACAACTTTCAGTCCTAGAGTTTGTGATGTCATTTCACTGGCTTCCCAGGTGTGTTCTTCTCTGTCTTTCAGCCAACACTGAGTTTCTTTACCTGTCATTAGTGAGTGACAGAGGATAAAATACACTTTTCTGTTGTAGGCTTCCCCAACGTTTCTTTCTTTGTTTGAGTTTCAAACCTCTAATTCAAGTACCACAACTGTTTTCTTATTATATGGGATGCTTTATGCTTTTGATAGAAACAAAAATGTAGGAAATGAGGTGGCAATTAATTTCTGGTCCCTCTGCCTTTAGTAAGACGAGGATGTTTTCATACGCTGCCCACAGAGGAATGAGCCGAGCTGGGAGGCTGCAGTGGATGAGTTTGAATTTGAAGGTTCACTTTGGGTAGAAGCGTACTGTGAGATAAAAGCTTGTGGAGAGAACATTTGCATTCTTGACATACTGAACAAACAGCTGACCTGATCGAGAATAACTAACTAAGGGGCTGCTTCATCTTGGGTGTTCCTTTCTACTCCTCAGCTCTTACTTATGGGAATAATGTAGATAAGAGGTAAAATTTGAAGACTTTTGGGGCCTTTGACCTTCGCTTCTGAAAGTTATATTATTATATAATCTTCCTTGTTGTTTTTATCCTATCTCCTTTTATTATTTGGTCATAGCTCCTTTTATTAAGTTAAGATTTCTCTTACACAGGTAAAGCTCCCAGCTAGAAACTCCAAATATGCGAGCAGAATGACAAATGTTTCTACAAACAAAGACTTCAGCAGCAAAAATAAGCTTTCCTTTCCACCTCTGGAAGTAGTACGCTTCTGAAATTCATTGAACTCCTAAGCCTGCAGCTACTCGTGGAGGCAAGTGACAATACTCCTTGTGGTGTTGCAGGGATTACTCAATATGTGTCTGGGCTTTTGGATCCTTACTGCCACTAAACTCACTCTCATATGTAATGCTAAAATAATTTTACAAACAAGTAAAACAGCAGCACTTTAATTTGCATAGGAAAGCTATTAAATATAGTTTTTCTTTGGGATAACTAAGCATCTAGGTACATGTCTTCATGTAGTGCACTTTTATTGTATTCTAAATGGTCTGTTTTTTAACTCAGTACCAGTGAGCAGATGCAAACTGTAAAGTCCATTGTTAGCATAGGTTACAGAGACATAAGTAGGACTACCATTTTAAGGAAACTCATAAACTATAGCCAGTATAAGGTCAGCCGCAGCAAAAATACTGTAAGGAACACCTGGAAGATAGTAGTCTTTAAACAAATTGTGATATCGCCTGTGATGTGATGTAATCACACCATCACCTCTGTGCACAACTGAATTGTTTCTGTGTGCTTTGTGTTAATAACTTATTACACAGTCGTCAGTACCCCAGTATGTTTTAGAAATACATTAGTGATGCAAAATAAATGATTAAACTGTGTAATGAAATTATGAGCAAATCTGTGGCAAAATTTCACCTTTGTGCAGCACAGAATGAGTGCAGTCAGTGTTTTTAACTGATGCGTTCCTTGTGTGATTTCCCTTTCTCACGTTTTCGTTTCCTAGACCAGAACTGAGTAAAATTCTACATGTTAAGTTCCAATAAAATGGATGGTTCTCGTCACGTAAAATTACATATTAGTGAATCAGGCACAGTTGTGTGCTTCGGGGGGTTTTGTTGGTTGTTTTTTTATTTTTTTTGATGATTACATATGTAGGTTTATATGTACATTTCAGTCCTATGTATATGTCTGGTTACTTAGAAATAAATTATAAGATTATTGCCCTTTCTGTGCAAAATGAAATTTTCCCACACAATCCCCATTTTTGTTTAGTTGTGCTGTTTTTTTCCTTAATATATTTGAATTTACAGACCTGCTCAGACTAAAAGTGAAGCGTTTAGGTTTAGCAATTTAATTAGCAATGGTGACGGGAGCGTAACAGATGGGAAGAAAAGGTTCAAGAAACATCAGAAAATAGTGAGCGGACCAAAGGTAAAATCGTCAAAGGCTGCTTCTTTCTGAATGAGTTGGGATCTCCAAGTAAGAGCAGAGGGCAGCCTGAATAATTTGCATGGCTCTCTTTGAAAATCCTGAGACTTCGGGAATTACCATGCTTAGCTTACAGTCCTTCATGAGCAGCTGAAGAAGAAAGCGCTCCTGTTTGTAGTCAGGGAGGGCAGGGGCTCTCATGGATTGTTCTCATCTTTGTCATTGCAGAGCTGTGCTCTGTTTGGATCCAAGGGCTTCTGTGTGATGTTTTTTGGGACAGTGCTATAGACACGCTTCTGTCCTCCTGCCTGCATTTAAGCAGAACATAACATATTTGTGGCTTGTTTGTTGTGAGTAGTCTTTGACCCCTAATATTTTTTTGAAAACTTATGTGACGAATGTCACTGATAGTTATGGTTAAGAAATAAGTCACTGTTCATAAAAACTTGTCAAAATAGATGCACATCAGAGAAGACAGTGGCGATGCAGCAGCTCTGTTAGAGAGAGAAAAAAGTGATCCGATTTTTATCTATGATTTGAAACCCGACTTTGTCATGCGTAATGGTAATAGCGATGGAAGTCATCACTTGAAAACACTGAGATAGAAAGGTTAAATGAGGGAAAATTCCCCTTACTTCTGTCAAAGGCCTTTTGCTCAGGCATTCTATAATGGCTTGGGAACCACGATGGGTATATGAGTTTTCTGTAGTAACCTTTTAAAATGCTGCTGAATGTACACATTGAAAGCTTCTAAGCTTCTTTAGCACAACTTCTTCATAGTTCCATGATCTTCCCAGGCACAGAAGTGAGGCTGACAGGTCGGTAGTTCCCAGGGTCCTCTTTTCTTCCCTTGTCGAAAACAGGCACAATATTGTCTTTCTCACAGTCAACAGGGACTTCCCCTGAATGCCATGACTTTTCCAATATCACTGAGAGTGGCTTGGCAACTATATCACAATCACTGCAGTTTCGGACAGTGGGAAGAAGAGATGTTTCATAGAATCAAATATATCTATTTTTTTTTTCTGTTATCACATGCTCATGAAATTGCCAATTTCTCTGTACTTTAACAGCAAATCTATGTGGGCTGCATATATTTGCTAATGCTTCAAAAAAATAATTTGACCTGGAAGTCTCACCTGCTAAAAGTAAGGTTAACAATGAAGTTAAATTTACTTAAATACACGTCTTCATTAGTTTAATGTACTTACTTCTGAATTGGCTGGTTCTTAGATTTACAAGGGGTTACCATGCAAATCTTTGACAAAGTTGAAATGACCTTCCAAGGGACCTTTGTAGCAGCTTTCACTTAACTCTGATGTTTAAACTATAATTCCAGCATTACAGTAGATGGGATATATTTTTTCTTTTTTTTTTTTCTTGTTACTGAAGTTACGTAGGCACTGTCCTCGGTAAGCTGTGTAATTTGTTTAGCTGATGACACATGAAGATGATGTATCAGTGTGTTGTGAGCTGGTATTCTAACACCGTTCTTTGATGTGATACTGTATTTAAACTTGCCACAAGATTTTTTTTTTAGTTCTTAAAGAAATTGAGATAATGGCATATCAGATATCCTCTGAAATGCTGTGAAATTTGGATTAACTGTGTGATTCTGAATAGTTCTGCTATGTGCCTCACCTGAAATGCTACTTTTAAATATACTGTACACTCCTGAAGAAGACGCTGCTAAAAACTCTTCCACACAGTTTACACACATTTGTCACTCACACACCTTTCTTTGTCACGCATGCACGTCTCCAGGGCTTCACCGTTCAGAGCAAGTGGATTCCTACAGGGTTTGTAAAAGCACATTTGTTGAAGATTGAGTTGGGAATCGGTCACTCCAAACCCCTTTTCTCACAATGTAGTCTTGTTAATGTGTCAGATTTCAGTCAAGAGCAGTGATAAGCTGCATGCCTTAATTCTGTGTACGTGTTTATGCTGATTGTGTTTGTACATGTGGATATGAAATATTAGGCAATATCAGTCTCTGGAAATACTTCACCCTGAGATTTGTGCTTTGCCTTCCCATCTTGGTAAGAATGTTTTGCCCTTAGGTAGCTTAACAGATTTGTTAAGACTTGAGTTAAATTAAGGAGTGTTTCCAAAGGCAGACAAACCTTTGCAGGGGAAGGAATGGGAAGATGGAGTGTAAGAAGCAGGAGAAAAAATGGGAAAAGGAATGCCTACCCTGTTTTCAGTGTTTAAGTGAAATCTTTCTTTGAAGGGAGAGAGAAAAGTGAGTAAGAGGTAAAGCAGTGTCTCCGGTAAGTCACTTGTCCCTTCTGCTCCTGCTCAACCAGTACTGCTGCCTCAGACCTGTACTTGCACTCATCTTGCATCACTGAGGTCTGCAAGGTTAACTACCTCAAAACAATTATCCTTAAAAGAGAGTACTGATGTCTGTGGCTTTCTGTTTCCTTCATTATTTACAGTGCTATTTATCATACTGTATTTCAGAGTTATATTATTATGATTCAGGAACTCTGTGTGTCTGGCCAGTCTTTTAAAGACGCAGAAATACAGTTTAGTTGTACAGACTCCAAAGGCACATCAAAGCACTATTCTGGTTATCTAAAATGGTGCTTCAGTTCAATAGAACTATATATATGTGTGCATTTGTATATCTGTATGCATCTATGTACACACACACACACAAACAAACATAAAAACACCTTTAAAAGTTGGCATTTTTGAACTGCTGTGGTGATATGATATCTACATAATAATATAGTCTGCTTCACAGAGCAATGGACATGAAATTGGGATAATTGAGTTCTACCCGTAGCTTTGCCTCTGTTGTGGTTTTTTTTCAACAAATAAAGATTTACCAATTGCATTTGTAAAGCACCCTGAAATAAAACGCGTTATACATTTTCCAGCAGCTGTGCTCTTATTCTTCTCCAAATCATTTGTGCAAAGTCTTGTGGAAGCATCAGCATTTAGAATTTTAATATTTGATGGCAAGACATGTTAATAGTCTGCTTCATTAAGTGTATTTCTAGACATTTCTCTCTATCAACACACATGCCTTCAAAATAGCTGAATATAGTACATGCCATCATTTCATGATTCCGTTTTTTATCACCATTATTTCCAAGGAATGAAAACAAAATTAGGATAGTTGCTATAGTGGTTACTACATGTGTGCAAGCATCAGTGGATGTCTTTCTGCTCGGACAAGCAAAAGCTTGTGCTGTGTTTTCCAAAAGGAGATAGTTGACTCCTTTCCCTCTCCAAAGTAGGTAATGGTATTCCTACACTATCAGTGTATTTAGCCAAACTTGCAAGAACCTCTGTGACATCTAGGACTCAAAATGTCTTGGAATTTTGCAATAATAGTTTGACTGTTTTCTTATTTGTCTTTTCTGTGTATGATTATTTGTAAAAGGGCATACATAATCACCTTGCTTCTGCTTGCTGAGCTAGGAGTAATTATTTACTTAGTAAGACTGTCAATATATTTGAGCTAAGAAATGGAAAACTTTTAATTAAAAGAGTTAAAATGTGGTATTTTCTACTCCCATGCCCTGACCTGAGATGGGAAAGCTTGATACAAATCCTCTGCACTGAGCCCATCAGGTGCTCATTGGCTGAAACTGAGCTGTGACAGCGGTACCGGAGAGTCACATCAGAGCAGGACTAAAGCTGCAGTGTGGGTAAGCATGAAAACTCACTAACCGTTCAATCAGTTCTGATCAGGGTGAAGAAATTATGCAAAGAATGATAATGTGATATTTTTGGGATATAGTACTGTTATAGCTGCAGACTACTTGTATGGGAGCCGCTAAACTACGTGTGGAGATGTTCTCCCATGCAAGCGTGGTAAAACCCTTGAGATGAATTTAAGATTGAGTCTCTCCATTCCACCCCACACCCTCCAGAAAAGATGCAGAGCAGTCACAGAATTAAGAAATAATTCCTTAAGTTGCAAAATTTAATGAGTTTTCTTAAGCTCCCTCACTGTCCTCAGGCATTATTTCCTCCCCTGATGGAGCAGTGCCTTCCCTGCCAAAACACCCTGGATGGGTGCAGAGAAAAGAAAGATGGAAGAAGTGTTAGCTGCTAATGCATGACTGTGAGGTGTATGGTAGCCTGGGAATGTTGGCCTGTTCTGGAAGAGAAAATGACAAGTTGACTGCACTTTTTAGGACCTGTTTACTATTCTGTGATAAGTATCCATGATAACACAACAGTTTCCCTCATACTGGTATGTAGCATCAAAATAACAATAAATGCTGACTTAAATCAATGTGGTTGAATAGAACTTGCTGTTAGGTGTGCTGGAAAAAACCCTCTAGACTTCTCACACAAGGAAGAAGAGTCTGAAATATATAATTTAATCTTTTTAGTTATGTGACTTGCCTTTTATTCTTTTCTTTTCCCTCCCTCTCACTTTGTTACTGAAGGATATAACAAATAATGTATTTATTCTACTTGTATGCACTTGAACATCTTACTAAAGGTCAATACTAATTTATAAAATGTTTCCATTCATTTCAAACAGTGGTTTTCTATTTCTTTTGAGGAAATCCAGAGTTACACCTCAATAAAGAGTTGAATGCTATAACAAACCAACTCACACTACGGAAACTTTTATTTTATGCATGTGATGTATAATGTAGTTTCTGGATGTCTTTCGTATGACCAACAAGCACATAGATGCCCAAAACTCCTTCTTATAATGATCACACTTCACTCACTTGTAGACAAGTTCAGGGTTTGTTGCTTTTTAGATGGCGTAGAAAGATGAGTCTTGTTTAAATGTTACACTCTTATATATTTGCCATCAGATGTAATAAAAGATATGCTTTCTTTCTAGTGAGACTATCAAAAACTTTTAAACCCAAATTGCACATATTCTCATAATACTGCTCGAACAGCCCAATGGAGCTCCAAGTGCTTCCACTGTACGGCATGCAATTCTTTATCCTGGCCAAAAGTAGAGTGACCTGTAGACACTTCAGCAACACACAACAGTCATGCAAAAGCCTCAACGCCTGTTTATAGAATGGCAGAGTGGTTTTAAGCCCCGTGCAGCTGCCTTAACACCGGGATGTTTAAGCCTCCAGATGCTGAGCCTCAACTCAGAGAGACCCGGAGCAAAATGAGTCCTTGTTCTGTGAAGCCTCAGCTTCACTCTGAATACTATCAGCTGCCATAACAAGGAAGTTATGTCATGATACCAAGGAACAGCCTGATAGAAATGCAGCAGCTTCAAGAATCCCAGCACAGGAATAATATAGTTAGGCCCTCTTGTTCCTGCCACTCTGCTGTGAACTGGGAATATTCTCCACTCCTACATAATCCATATGCTCCCATTTCTACAGTTCTGTCTGTGTAAACATAAAATGGAAATGAGACTTTCCCTTCTTTAGGACAACTCTGTTCTAGCTGGTAGGAAAGGTCTGTGAGAGGAGAAAAGAGAGCGCACCTCTTCCTGAAGTGCCATGGAAATAGCAGTGACCTTTACCTGAACGGCTCTTCTGCCTCCATGAGCACGAGGTGGTGGACTCTTTCCTTTCTTTGGCCACCAGTCAGTCCATAAGTATCTCCATTCCTTAATTACCTTCTGAACACTTTGAAGCATTAGAATCTCTGCTGTTCCTTATATTATAGTTGTCACTGCACAGAGGAGGACTGGAGATCAGGGAACCGCTGCATGGTTCTCCATGCCTTGGGATATATACTGTAGTTGCTCCCTAATGCCTTCATCACAGGGATAATTCTTGTTCTCCTGGGAATTTTGTAAGGAAGGAAAGATGTGTTAGTGCATGAAGGATTTCATCTTTGTGCTCATGGCAAAGCGATGGACTGCTAGCCCAGGTGGATGTTTAACAGAGAAAACGGCCAAATAGTATGGAGGTTCTAATTAAAAGGATGTTTTAGTATAACACATAAAAACTGGTTAATAAGCTTTGCAGAGCATAAAATACACTTTTCTGTTGTAGGCTTCCCCAAAGTTTCTTTCTTTGTTTGAGCTTCAAAACTCTAATTCAAGTACCACAACTGTTTTCTTATTATATGGGATGCTTTATGCTTTTGATAGAAACAAAAATGCAGGAAATGAGGTGGCAATTAATTTCTGGTCCCTCTGCCTTTAGTAAGACGAGGATGTTTTCATACACTGCCTACAGAGGAATGAGCCGAGCTGGGAGGCTGCAGTGGATGAGTTTGAATTTGAAGCTTAACTTTGGGTTAAGCGTACTGTGAGATAAAAGCTTGTGGAGAGAACATTTGCATTCTTGACATACTGAACAAAGAGCCGACCTGATCGAGAATAACTAACTAAGGTGCTGCTGTATCTTTGGCTGTTCCTTTCTACTCCTCTGCTCTTACTTATGGGAATAATGTAGATAAGATAGTAAAATTTGGAGACTTTTGGAGCCTTTGACCTTTTATCCTAGCTCTTTTATTATTTGGTCATAGCTCCTTTTATTAAGATTTCTCTTTCACAGGTAAAGCTCCCAGCTATAAACTCCAAATATGTGAGCAGAATGCCAAATGTTTCTACAAACAAGGACTTCAGCAGCAAAAATAATCTTTCCTTTCCACCTCTATAAGTAGTACGCTTTTGAAATCCATTGAACTCCTAAGCCTGCAGCTACTCGTGGAGGCAAGTGACAATACTCCTTGTGGCGTTGCAGGGATTAGTCGATATGTTGTCTGTGCTTTTGTGTCTCTTACTGCTACTAAACTCACTATCGTACTGTGACACTAAAATAATTTTACAAACAACTAAGCAGCAGCACTTTAATTTGCATAGGAAAAGCTATTACATATAATTTTTCTTTAGGAAAACTAAGCATCTAGGTACATGTCTTCATGTAGGCACACTTTTATTGTATTCTAAATTGGTCTGTTTTTTCACTCAGTACCAGTTGAGCAGATGCAAACTATAAAGTCCATTGTTAGCATAGGTTACAGAGACATAAGTAGGACTACCATTTAAGAGAACACATAAACTATAGCGGTATAGGTCAGCCCAAGCAAAAATACTGTAAGGAACTCCTGGAAGATAAGTAGTCTTTTAACAAATGATGATATCTTGCCTGTGATGTTGGATGTAATCACATCCGTCACCTGTGTGCCACAACTGAATTGGTTGTGTGTGCGTTGTGTTAATAACATTATTACACATTCCATCAGTACCACCGTAGTATGTTTAGAAATACATTAGTGATGCAAAATAAATGATTTAAACTGTGTAATGAACTTTATGAGCGAATCTGTTGCAAAATTTCAAGTCTTTTGTGCAGCACAGAATGAGTGCAGTCAGCTGTTTTTTTAACTGAATGCGTTCCTTGTGCTGATTTCCCTTTTATCACTTTTTACAGTATCTGAGAGCCAGAACTGAGTAAGAATTCTACATGTTAAGTTCCAATAACATGGATGGCTCTCCTCACGTAAAATTACATATTAGTGAATCAGGCACTAGTTGTGTGCTTTGGGGGCTTTTTGTTGGTTAGTTGTTTTTATTTTTTTTTTGATGATTACATTTATAGCTTTATATATGTACATTCAGTCCTATGTATATGTCTAGTTACTTAGAAATAAATTATAAGATTATTACCCTTTCTGTGCAAAATGAAATTTTCCCACCCAGATCCCCATTTTTGTTTAGTTATGCTGTTTTTTTCCCTTAATGTATTCGAATTTACAGACTGCTCAGACTAAAAGCGAAGCGTTAATCTTTAACAATTTAATTAGCAATGGTTACGGGATTGACTGGTTTCGGAGCGTAACAGATGGGAAGAAAAGGTTCAAGAAACATCAGAAAATAGTGAGCGGACCAAAGGTAAAATCAGTCAAAGGCTGCTTCTTTCTGAATGAGTTGGGATCTCCAAGTAAGAGCAGAGGGCAGCCTGACTAATTTTGCATGGCTCTCTTTGAAAATCCTGAGACTTCGGGGAATTACCATGCTTAGCTTACAGTCCTTCAGAGCAGCTGCAGAAGAAAGCGCTCCTGTTGTAGTCAGGGAGGGGCAGGGGCTCTCATGGATTGTTCTCATCTTTGTCATCTGCAGAGCTGTGCTCTGTTTGGGTCCAAGGGCTTCTGTGTGATGTTTTTTTGGGACAGTGCTATAGACACGCTTCTGTCCTCCCTGCCTGCATTTAAGCAGAACATAACATATTTGTGGCTTGTTTGTTGTGAGTAGTCTTTTGGCCCCTAGTATTTTTTTTGAAAACTTATGTGACGAATGTCACTGATAGTTATGGTTAAGAAATAAGTCATCTGTTCATAAAAACTTGTCAAATAGATGCACATCAGAGACGACAGTGGCGCTGGCAGCAGCTCTGTAGAGAGAGAAAAAAGTTGATCTCAATTTTATCTATGATTTGAAACCTGACTTTGTCATGCGTAATGGTAATAGCGATGGAAGACATCACTTGAAAACACTGAGATAGAAAGGTTAAATGAGGGAAATTCCCCTTACTTCTGTCAAAGGCCTTTTGCTCCGGCTTTCTATAATGGCTTGGTAACCACTGATGGGTATTAGAGTTTTCTGTAGCAACCTTTTCAAATGCTGCTGAAATGTACACATTGAAAGCCTTCAGATCTCCTGGGTTTTTTTCCTATTGTATCAGTATAATGCTTGTGTATATGATGGGTTGCCATGAGGTCCTTTGACCCTTGATATATCACTGTAGGGAAGGTCCTTAGAAGCCAGTTTAATTTCCCATTTCTGCAACACTAGGCAGCTTCTTGAACTCATCTTGGTGTCTTCCATTAATGTATCTACAGTAAATTTGTGTGGCTTCTTAGTCCCAGAAGCACATGTTTAGAGCAGACAGTTCAGGCTTGCAGGCCAGTTTTGGTTGCTCTGCCTGCTGCCACACCAACCAGCTGATCAGTCAGGATAGCTCCAAACTAGCACGATTAGGACCTGGTGTAGTTTTCTTTTATAGTCTTGTTATATAGAAATGAATCACTGGGTAGCAGTAGCGTGGGCGTGAGCTGTGCACAATGTCTGCCCTTTCAGCTGTTAAATAAGAATGTATTTATCCTGTTTTGACAGCAACAAAAGCATTGTATGCTAGATCTCGGTGTTCGCCCCAGCGAAACAGTTTGCACTTTGAAAGAGCAATGTATATAAACTATTTTAGTATTCTAAAAGAGTTAGATACATTAGCACTTGTTCCTTTACCTGCTTGAATCAGGTTCTATCCTTGAAAACTTATGAATAATTAAGTATTTATTACAAAGCCCATTAGAAAGTGGATGCAAGTTCAGTAAGGTATTTTTTTCTAATTCTATGAAAAGTGAAGTTTTTAATAAGAAGAAGAGTGATTTTTCGTTACCATTTCAGAGTGTACTCTGTACAGCTTTGGATCAAAGAGCTGAAGATTTTAAAAGGTATTACTGACTATATATTTATTTGAACAGAATATTTAAGGGATTTGGCTTGACAGTGTTTTGTTAGCGAAAGTGTGATTGGCAAGAGGTTTAAACCTATGTGCTCATCTGAAACCGGTCATGAATTTTCATAGTGGAAGTTTGTTGCAGTTTTTGCTGTTGATGTTGTTAGGACCCAGGCATGCTGAATCAATCTTTGTTGTTCATTCGTACCCACAATAATTTAACAAGTTGCTATTACAAAAATAGAAGGCTTAAAACCACGTGAAGGCACCCAGATGTGCAAGTCTTCAGCAGACTGGGTGTAGTCCTGACCAGATTTTCCCAGATTAACAAACCAGCTTACATTAAGCTGTGGCTTGGTGGTGGACTGGGAGGAGGGCACGGGGCTGGAAATTACTTACGGTAACGAAACTGTGTATGTATATCAGGCAAATTGTTGATACCCTTAGGATTTCAACTCTAAAATTTTGCACGTAATGCAGAAATTGCTGTTAGCTACACATATGTTGTCCAAATAATTAGTACCATTTTATGAGTTTTTCAGAATTCTTCAGTTTCTATGAAGGTGTCATATCCAGGAATTCAGGTATCTTTATTTGACAGAGTCTTTAGGTAAGGTTTCAATTTTTATTTTTTAATGTCTATAAAATGTGTGGCAGAGGTCTGGGTTTGTTGTGCCCACCAATTGTAAACTTCAACAGTAAAATAAGTTCTGTGTCTCACAGCCACTGTAGTATACTTTAATTGTATAACTACATTTCAGTCCCTCTTTGATCTTCTGAATGCCGTTATCATGGGGAAAACTTCTTTTGCCAATACTGTTTGAAGTTACGTACTTTATTGGGCAAAACAGGAAAGGGGAAATATGAGATGATGATGATGAAACTCTTTGGAATCAAATTGCTTAATGCTAAGGCACCCAAGCCTTTCTTCAAATGCTCCTCAGTTGAGTAAAAAGGTGTTTTGTTCTTATGAGTTTATATTGAATCCATTTCAGTCTCTTTCTCCATGGCAAGATTTTTTTTGAAGGTTTTTAGTACAAATTTACTGAAATCGTGGAGGACAATAATGTAATGACCAGAAAAACCCCAACACCTGCACACCCGAGCGTGGGTATTTCAAAGTATTGACAAATTTGGGGATCACTTGTTCACATAGGACTGTGTTGTGTCAACAGTCAAATGGCTGTTCTCCTTGTAATGTAACCAAATATATCTTCATTCTTACCGTTTATGTCTTTTTAGACTAGGACTTAGAGTAGAAACGTGTTTTCAGAGATCAATTGTATATATACATTAACCTAATTTGTGTGGCGGTGGAAAGCACTAATTGAATTGGACCCATTGTATTTTTCTTAAGCTTTGTAAAATATAATTGACTTCTGTGTATCTGTTTCTCTCTTCTGAAATTATCTTATATCTGATTAATTCTCTTTCTGTAGGGCTGAATGCCAAACCTCCTGAAAGCCAAAGAGGATTTTTCAGTGGACCCTAAGGTGAAGTTACAGGTAATATTCCTGCTTAAAAAAAAGTTTCTTCCACAGAATTAATATACTGTCCTAAGTTGCTCACTTGGGATTGTCTACCACCATAGTTTTCAAGTGTTCAAATATTCAAGGAACAGAAAAACGGAAGATGCATTAGGAGGCTGTGATTCTATTTTGCCTGAGAGGGTTTCAAACAAGTTGGAGACGTGGTGTTTTCTCTACTTAGGTTGAGCAGTTTTCTCGTGTATGCCATTCATGGCTAGCAAATGCATCTGTGTGAAGGGATTCTCTCTCTTCTATTCCCATGCAAAGTCCTTTGGTGTGAGACAGAAAATGAAGAGATTTTACTGTAAATGCCCAACATGTGATTTTTGTTATAAATGCATCTTGGCAGTGTCTTGTGCCCAATGTGTTTACCCTCCTGATGTACAGAAGGTTATGCACCAAGAAGGTTTTAGTTGCTCCATCTCCCAAGAATTCCCTCCTGTGGCAAACAACAGTGTGGCTCTGATAGGAAAACGATTTTTGAAACTGTATTGCAGGATTCTGGGCTTAATGACTTCATGTCTTCAGTTACTGTATGAACAACATGAAATTCATGCTTCTCTAGAGCTGTAATTTGCTTTGGTTTGTTTTCCGCCCTTTCCGTTTTTTGCTTTAGATTTCTTGCTAACTGATGGATAGTGAGAATCACTCTAATTTCTAATTTCTGTATTTGTAGTCTTGTTAAGATTGTTGGGTGTGACTTTTCTTATTTAGCACCAGTCGTATCCCATCAGCTGATAAATCCATTTATACAATATTTCACAAATTATCACCTGTACCTATTGGAACGAATCTTACATTGGTAAAATGATTAATGAAACAGTTATTGAAACATCAGGACTTGATTACAATTCTGGACGAGGTCCAGGAAAGCGGGACAAGACCCTGATAACAGTCCACCACGACTGGAAAGAAAGGGGGTCCTAAAAGGGTAAAAGAAAATTTAAACCATCATTGGAGGGACGTGTTGTTCAGAGGGTCCCCTGCTGCGACTGGCATTCTAAATAAGTTGTGTCACCCCATTATTGCCCTTCTGATGCTAGTTTTGGTTAGCTTTGTTTTCTCTGCTATGTTATTTATTTGGATTTGGAGAATGCTACAACGACTAATAATTTTGACTTCTATGTCTAGTACCCATGAGAATGCATTAAAAAGGTAATTTTCCAACAAAATATCATACTGTTCCCCTTTGAGAGATAAATTACAGAGCTGGCAAAAGAATTTGCCCATGTTAAAAAAGACAGGGGGGAATTGATGTGGGAAAGCAGACAAGGGGGGCTGGGAGCGTTCGTTAGAGCTTGGCGTTGTTCGCCTGGAAGACCTTGGGAGTTGATGATGAAGGAGCCAGCGAGCAGCAGTTTACTGATAATTAGGCATTGGAATGCAGAAAGCTGCTGCATTTGGTTCGGGAGTTTGAAAACAGCCAGAGGAGACTGAGTCTGCACAAAGTTCAAAGAGAAATATATTCATCCCGAGGAAGACTTCAAATTCATGCTATATCTAGTGCTGTAATTTAGCTTGTTTTGTTTTCCGCTTTGTTTTTGCTTTAGATTTCTTGCTAACTGATGGGAAGTGATAATCCTGCAGTAATTTTAAATGACTGTGTTTCCAGCTTGAACAGATTCTGCCAGACTAAGTGTATCTTATCTCAGAAGAACCAATGTTTGGCCTAATCTCATCTAAAAACTGGAGACTTGACTCTGTAAGATAGGAAAGTGTATGTCAAGCTAAGTGTGTTTTGCATTCTCTCTTTCCAGGTTACTTCTAATTTTCCAAACTTGTAAGATTATATCTCTGTTTCCATTGCAGTGTCACTTCTGCAGCTGGATGTGCCGGATCCCTCTTGCAGATGTTTTCATCCCTTGTTGAGGATCTCATTGGTGCTTTAAAAGGAAGAGGTACCACTCTTTCAGAACTGAAAAGTGGGTGAGATGAATTCACAGCTTGATTTCCCTTATTTTTCTCGGGCTAATTGCCCTAGCTCTGGTAAGGTCAGCTGTACCCAAGTTAACCCTGGATACGCCACCTCTACACTTGTGCTGCACTCGCCTCTCTACCTTTAGGAGGTGAGGGTATATTTTATTTCCTTGCTTTGCAAAAGTTTGAGCTTAGCTAGGAGCTGTTTCTTAGCAAGTTGTGGGGAATCTGTTCTTTTTATTTAGGTAGAGGGGGCTTTTGAGAACTTTACGAATCAGCAGTTGCAAGCAAGCTGCTTTAGTGATGTAGCATGTAAAACCTTTTGATTGGTGCTCAAGCTTTCAACCCTGAAGGATCTGACTTGAGATGGGAGCGTTTCTACGGTTTTTGTACGTTTAGGATGCCAGACATAAACCAGGCTTTTGTTATAATGGAGATTACCCCACAGTTGTGTTGGTTTCGTTGATGTTAAGTAGATCCTTTGTTTTAAATATTATATCATTAATACTGGCTGGTGCAACAACCTCGTAAACTACTGGTCAGGTGACTCAGGTTCAGTTTTGAAGGACAATTTTCAGACTCACGTGGTAGTCTTTGTATTAAAAGCTGTTTTCCATCCAAAAGGCAGGCCTGCATTTTACATGCTTTTTAGCTGTTAGTTGGTTGATGCACTGACTTTGGTACCAGGGATGATAAACTCTAGTGCTTGCTTTGCTGAGTCAGTACTTCTCAAGTGAGGTAGAGGACTACGTTGTGGTGCAGGGGCCGGGTGGCATCCACCGGTCCTGATAGGGAAAATGCATCTTTGGGTGTAAGCTTGTGGGACTGATGGAGAGGTCTTTAAACCAGAATCCGTGGGGGAAGGGGGTATGAACAGGATTGCTGAAGAGAAGCCAAGGGCTGATGTGGCATTTTGACAGCAGGTGAAAGGAGGCGATTATCCCGCTGTATGAGGCATCGGTGTAGCTTCACCATGAGTTCTGTGTGCAGTTCTGCGTTCTATGATTTAAGAAGGATATGAAGGCTGTGGAATGAATCCAGAGGAGGACAACAAAGCTAGCGAAAGGCCTGGAAAGAATGTCCTACAAGGAACAGCTAAGAACTTTGGGTTTTGTCTAGTTTGGAGAAAAGGAGGCTGAGAGGCAACCTCATTGCTCTCTACAGCTTCTCGAGAGGTGGGAAGTGGAGAGGGAAGTGCTGATGTCTTCTCCTGGGTGTGCAGGATAGGATGCTTGGGGACGATTCAAAGCTGTGCCAGGGCGAGAGGTTCAGGCTGGGTATGAGGAAATGTTTCTTTATTGAGAGTGGTCAGACACTGAAACAGGCTTTCTAGAGAGGTGGTTGATGTCCCACCCTTGTCAGTGTTTAAGAAGCATCTGGAGGTGCCCTTCACAACACATGAACGTGGTCAGCCCTGAACAGGTCAGGCAGCTGGACTGGATGATCATTGTAGGTCCCTTCCACCTGATCTACTCTATTAGCAGAAGTCACCTGTGCTCTTCTCTCAGCACCTCGTTTTGCCAGACCAAAGTGCGAGTAATAGAAATGCACTTGCAGGCAGCCTGTGCAGATAAAGATTTATGGAGACAGACACATACGATTATATATTTATATTATACAATCATCCTGAAATCTCGTAGCCCAGAGGCAGATATCCTGAGGAGCAGCGGGAGACCCGTAATTGCAGAACAGGTGCTGTATCCCTCTGGCTTCCCTCTTACATCTCTCCTCTGGCACTCCCTCCCACCCGACCTTGCGTCCCACTCTCTCTCGCTTCCCCCTCCCTCTTGTGGGACAGGATCTGTTTGGCTTCAAGAAAACCCCCAGCACGGATCAGTTGATCAAAGTAGACGTGCTGGAACTTGTCGGCCACAGGCCCTGGGAAGGAGTGAGATAAGAACTTTGACGCGTAGGCAGCCTCTAGTTTCTCACTAGTTTCTTTGTAGAATCCTTATAAGCAAGGCCACAGTGCCCTTGAGCACAGCTGTTATAGAACAACAGGATATAGATAAAGAAGTACAAAAATGCATCTTAAGGAGGAGCTGGCCTTTAACGATGCAGCCAATAATGAGCTTGCTTTTTGCAATATGTATGAGCCTTAATTATCTGTAACTACTAGTATAACTATATGTTAGCTGCGCAATAAAGATGACATTTTGCTTGCATCCCACCTCTCAGTCGCGGCACCTCTCTCTCTCATGCATCCCTCTCTCCGTGTCTTGGACATCCCTCTTGAATCCCTCACATCCCCCCTCTCTCTTGTATCCCCCCTGCATCCCTCTCGTCGTGTCTTGTGCATCCCTCCCCTCCCTCCCTCTGCCACGACCCCCTACCTCCCTCTGCCACGTCTCCCTCCTTCCCTCCATGTCCCCATTAACAGACTGGACAGGAGGAAAAAATTTTCCATGGAGAGGGTCATTGGGCACTGGCAGAGGCTGCCCAGGGAGGTGGTTGAGTCACCTTTCCTGGAGGTGTTTGAGGGATGTGTGGATGAGGTGCTGAGGGACATGGTTTAGGGGTTGTTATGAATGGTTGGACTCAATGATCCAGTGAGTCCTTTCCAACCTGGTGATTCTATGAATCTATCATTCTATTTCTTCTTGTGGGGACGGAGCTAGGAGCTGAGCGTTGGGGCGTACCCCACTTCAGCTGGGTTTGTGGAAGACAACCTCGTCTGCTAAGTTAAAGATGACCCCGAGCCAGTGGTCTTCCGCCTGTGCTGCCAGGGGGTATGGGCGGAGCTGGAGGTCAGCCCCACAAAGGTGCCCTTCAACAGGGTACTTCTCCACAGGTCAGTCATCCTGTGGCTGTTCATCCTGCAGCTCCCGGCATCCCACACTCCCGGAGCTCCCGGTATCGCATCCCCGCGGGACCGAGCAGCACCCGCGGCTACCCCCCTACCCCCAGGGACCCCCCCGGGCGTGGCTGCTTCCGAGCCCTAAATAGCAGCACCCACAGCTGCAAAGCCTTCTGCCCCGACCCTGGCACCCACCCTGCCCAAGGCTGTGCTCTCCTCCAGGGCATCGCTCAGCACTCTGCGTCTTTAGGGCTCTTGTTCCGGGAGTTGCTTTCCTTTTCTCGCAGCACGAACAGGAGCAGAAGCTTTCCTGGCTGCTCTGATGGCATCACCGCAGCTCTGATGGTCACATCAGAGCTCGCTCCCTGTCGCTGACAGCTTTGCTGCGGAGGACTCCTCCCTCCAACAGCCCACGAACCCCACTGGTTCCCAGGGCCGTCCCCTCCGTAAGCAGCACCTCCTCTGTGCACAGGGACCCCCTGGCCCTGGGGTGGCCGTGCCAACACCCACAGCCCTCTCCGGCCTGGGGAACGCAGAGCGAGTGGAAACCTCAGCCCTGCAAGTGTCTCCTGTGTCCATAGCAAACACAAGGTTAAGAGAGAGAGCTTGGCTCGGAACAAACAACAATAGAACTTTACTTAACCTAAAATAAAGCAAAAGCCTAATTTTTTTCTTCTTCATCATCTTCTCCTTCATTATCCTTCATTTCATTTCTCATCATCTTCATATCCTTCATGATCTTCTCCTTCAACTTCTCCATATCCTTCACCCTCTTCTTCTCTCTCATCCATTCTTGGTCCCACACCACACTCCTGTGAGGCCTGGAAGGGAAGCAGGAGGCACGGCCGTTTGGATAACGAGCAGCACCTCATCCAACAGAGCTGGGGGTCCTGAGCTGGCTCAGCAGCAGTTTGGGGTTAATCCTGTTGGGCATTTGATTTGTCACAGCTCTGGGACACGCTGGGGAGAGCAGGACCCTCTCACCAGCTCTAAGCCCTGCCTGGGATTGGGGTTAGACGAGGGTTTCCTAGGAAATTCCTCCCTTCCCAAAGCGGATGGGCACTCAGGGCAGGTGCGTGGTGGCTGTTGTGTCACCAGGACAAGGGGACCGGGTGCTGTATTCCTGCAGCAGGGCCCCCAGCCCCATCCTGACTGAGGGCAGTGGGTGAGGAGCACTTGCCTGTCGTGGTGCTGGTGGGTATACCCACATGTACTCCACTTCCTCCTCCTGCTCCTCCTCCTCCTCCTCCTCCTCCTCCTCTTCCATTTGTATCCATCTGCACATCTATCTCCATCGGCTCCTCAATATCCATCTCCGCGTCTATCTCCATTGGTTCTTCCACATCCATATCCGTCTTCAGATCTACATCCATTGGCTCCTCGTCATTCAAGTCCTTCCTATCACCCACCTTCCCAGCAGTCCCCTTGCCAGCCTCCCACATGATGTTAAACAGCCTGAGTGAAAGGCAAGCAGGAAAGTGCATTGGTCCTACCCTGGCCAGACAAGGGGACCTGTGGGACGCGGGTCTCGGCACCGCTGCCCCCTCGAGCTTTCTGGGGAAAATCATGGGGCAATAGGGCTCCCGGGCACGTCCCCAGCCAGGAGCCGGCTGGAGGCTGAGTGGCTCCATTGATGCCAGAACCCACCAGAAACCACGCAGCAGGGCCTTCAGATGGACAATCCTGCGCTTCTTTTCCTTCAGCACTCGGGAGGCTGGCAAGGTCTTGCGGATCTGTCAGAGCAGAGAGCACAGGAGTGAGCAGCCCTGCTCCCTGCCCCGAGGGGCCTTGGGCACGCACCCTGTCCCCCCACCCGCCTCGGCGCCCAGAAGCTCCTTACTCTCATCAGGCAGCTTTTGGTCTCCATCGCAAAGGCTGGGAGCAGGGGAGAAGGGCAGGGATGGAAGCAGGGGAGAAGGGAAGAATGGGAGCAGGGGAGAAGGAGTATGACAAGAGTAGGGCAGTAGGGATGCTTTGGGAGCAGAGGAGAAAGGCTGCTTCAGGATCGGGGCAGAAGGGCTGTGTTGGGAGCAGAGAAGGGCTGAGTCAAGAGCACGGCAGGAGATATGTCGACGTCAGGGCAGAACCACTGCGTTGTGCTCGGTGCCCGGCGCTGGCAGGTCCACTGGAACACGGGCTGTGACATCACAGCTCTGTTACATGGGAGCTCTGGGGCCAAGTGCACTGTGGGTAATGGGGACAACCCCCCTTATTGGTGGCTATGGGCATATTAAGATGCACCCCTTCAAAATTAATAATCCCAACAACAAATGGTACTTCACTGCTGCCTCAAGAGGTTCTTTCTGACTGTCCAATCACACCTGGCAGCCATTCACACCCCTCCAAAAGGTTTTTCTCCAGCTGTTTCAGGCAGTAGCTGAAGTTGAGCTGCTCTTTTATGGATGGTCCCTCAGAGTTGCTGAGACGGGCCTGCATTGTGCAGCACGTGGTGCAGACCAGTGCACAGGGACCTTTCTCGAGTGAGGGGCGCAGCGCTGAAGGCTATCCCGTGGTGCAGGGCTACCTGGGATGCTCCTTTTCCCTCCAGCTGTAGGGCTAGAATGGCATTGCCCATCTCTGCCATACAGCAGGTCTCTCTACAACTGCCCTTTGCCAATCCCGATGCCCAAACCAGAAGCTGACAGATATTTAACAAGTGGGTTTTGCCTAGGTTTTCTTTGGGACGCAGGGACAAGCTGCACTCGTCCTTCTGGAGGTACAGAAACACCAAGGAAAAATCCAGCCCATCCTCAATCACCAGCGCCAGCCCAGTCCCCACGAAGCACCTTTGGGGCCTTAGAGCCACGCACCGCTCATCGTCCTCTGTTCCTCAAGGTCTCACCTGATACGGGTTAGTGGATGAGCAGTCATAAGAGTAACCCCGAGGCAAAACTCCAGCCGCAATTCCTGCAACCTCTCGACAGGTTCAGGTGGTACCAACAGGGCCATCACAGTCTGTTGGCAAGGCTGGAGCTTGTCTTCCTGGTGACATTTGTTCCAAGATGACTACTGCAGACCACCCTGCTCTGCTGGGACAGGCGATGCCCTCTGCATTGGCTCTGAAGCTGGTGGGACCCTTTGACGCCGGGCAGCGCGGGTCCAGGTGAGCAGCTCTTGCCCTCGGGTGCAGCATCAGGAATTCCCAGGGCCTGGTCAGGAGCCTCCCAGCACAGCCCAAGGGTGCTCGGACAGACCTCAAGGGAGGCGCAGGCTCCTTCTTTCAGGGAGTAGCAGACTCCAAGGAGGGGTTCCGGTAACGACCCTTCCAGCTCTGTGTAGAAAGTCTTTCAATATTAAAAAAAAAAAAAGAAACCAACATAAAATGTTATTTTTAAATTAATTTCCCAAAGAAACAAGAACATCACATCTTGGTGTCTGCAGTGTTATCTCCCGTCCCATGTGCCAAGCTCATGTGCTCAGCCTCCCCAGTCACCATTCAGATGAGCTTTTAGAGTCCCCAGCCCCAGCCTGTAAGAGGCAAACTTCCTCAGGCAGTTGTTTTTAGAACCAGAAAACATGGCATCATCGCAAAGAGTAGCAGCCACTTGCCCTTTTCTCTCCCCTCCCTCCCATTTCTAATGGTTTCCTTTAGAAAATGACAATGTTAAGTTGGGGAAAAGGGGCCTAGGAGGACAGCAATCTGGACAGGCTTGTAAAGTCAGAGCAGACTGCACAGACAAAGGAGTGGAGGAAGGTAGGTGGATAACAGCTGAATCACTACCACAATAAGGGAATGCAAAGAATTGTTAAAAAGAATTTCATACTTGCTTGCTTGCTTCATTTTTGATGTTGCAGTTCCACTTCTCTTCACTTTTTGCTTTTCCACAGACTCTATGGATTTCGGTATCCTCTTCTGCTGGAAGCTCCTGTGCTAAGGCAACAAAAGATGTTCTTCATGCACAAGATGTTACAACCTACAGAATACAGACACACATTTTTCTTTCATCAAGAAATCCTCCCAAGTTATTTCTAAAAGCATCACAATTCCTTCTGACACAAATGAATCCTTCCATTTCAAATGATGGCACTGCTTTATCAGTTCAAACTCCGAAATTAACAGACAGTCCACCGAGTAAGTTTAAAGCAAGCCACTGTGCCTTTTGTTCAAGGCAAAGCAATACTTATTAATTCTTGATGTAAGGAGATTCAAAATCGATTTTTGTCAAAATCGATTGTTCAGCTGATTAATTTAAAGCCCTCTTTTTAGACGTCCTTGCTGGGAAAAAGGAGAGGCATTGCAAAGTAGGATTTGAAGAAGTGCAAAAATTAAAACCAAAAGACAACGACACCAGAGTTTTTACTTACTGGTTCTTTCACAAGTCGTGAAAGGCTCAATAAAGTTTTTCTCCTTGACCTGAAAGGAGGGAGTGAAAAGACAAATGCAGGCATCAAGTCTGGATCTCCACCTAAAGCTGCACAGGGACAGTCTGCTTTTCCAGCTAAAATGAACAACGGACTGTTAATATTCACGTACATGAGACAGAACTGACAATAGCTTCCTGAGATAAAAAGTCCAATCCAGTTTATAAACCTTCCACGTGGAGGTTTTCATTTTCCTAGAAACTGATTCTTGGCATCTATTCTTCTACATAAAGCCATTAAGCTCAAGAGGCATCTCAAAAAGTCCCCCTTATCGTGTACTCTGAGAAAAAGGATTCCTACGTGCAGTGATTTCACTAACAAATACAGGCCCATGAAAACCAAGCACCTTATTAAAGAGCCATAGAGTTTGTTGTGAGATGGCAGCTCACTTTTAAGTGAAAAACCTAAAGAGAATTTGGCAGTGTCTCCCTTTTATCTCTCCACTAGCAGGAAGGGAAGGGATGGCAATCACCCAACTGACAGACACCCTCCAGGTTTTGAATCTGACAGGAGTTTCTCATGACGACAATTCAGCCGTGTGAATTTCATTTTGCTCTTCTCCCATCAGCCTTCTCATCTGTTGCCACCACAAACTTGCCAGCCAGTCATGCAGAGGTCAGAAAAAGAGGAACTACCTCTTTTCCAGATTTTTCTTTGGCATTCTTACCATACTTTGCAATACTTACACCTATCCTCACAGTCTGTTTTCTGTGGTTAATCATAACACCCTGCTTCACATATTACACCTAGAAGCACGTACCTTTGAGTTTCTTTGTGAGGTGAGAGGGGAAAAGGAAGGTCTCATTTTCTTCAGCAGTTTCTGATGCCATGGCAGTGTTGCAGGATCTTGCCTCGTCCCCTGTGCTCTCCTCCCAACGTTTGATGGTCTCTTTCTTGTCCTTCTCGAAGCAGGGTCAAGGATTTCTGCTTTGCACCTGAATGCATGTGGAGAGAGATGCCATCTCTGCCAAGAGCTTTTGCTCCCCTTTCCTAGCACTTCTCCCAGGAGCAGCAGGAAGGTTAGTAAATTCTGTTTGAAGAAGTGAAGATTTAGGCAGATCAAGGTCAGAATTTCATGGAACTTCTGATGAAACTCATCTTTCTTCTTCTGGCCTCTTTTAGTAGACCCAGCTACCTGGTGCTGGTCATTAGGCTGCACCTATTGGTCCTTGACAACCTTCTTCTTCTCCCAGCACTTAAACGAAATTGCACTGACACATTTCGGGTGCTGGCGTCTGAGGTTTTGTGCCGTAGCTGCACTATCTTCAATGACCTAAAGTTAAAAAGTGTCTGTTAGTGCCTTATTAATGACTAAGCAGGACTGGCTGCAAGCTGAGCCAGGTAAAACTAAGGACAGTGATTATGCTGCTTTTCCTTTTGGATACCCAATGACTGTAATGTTTAGAAAGGTACAACGTCCTCTCTACTACAGAGAGAAGTTTTATGCCTTCAGGGAGTATTCAGTGTGTGCAATTGCATGCTCTGTTTGTGATATTTCTGTTGACTAATGACATGCCGCCCCCTGTGAACACAGTTGGGCAGTTTTGCTATACCAGCTGTACCAACACACCCTGGCGGTTATTTGTCACACAGCAGCACTTTCTGGACTGGCTACAACTGGCACAGAGAGACTGAATCTGCATCTAACAGGGCCAAAACACAATTATGTCCCCCAGAGTTTTAAGTTTCACTCGTGATAGCTGTGGTGGCAACAGTACTCACACTGGCCACGTATCCATGCTGACAACACTGCCCTTGACAGAATTGCTTGGATTGCATGAGACAGCACATCTTTTCTAATACTCCACCTCGTATTCTGTAGTTCCCTGTACAGAGCTGTCATTCTTTCCTTCAAGGCCCACATGAGATACACAATGCTTTCACCGCTTTGAGAACGCAATTCGTGTCTGTTATTGGGGAAAGAGACGGAAGGATGGTTGGGAAGGCACACCTGATAGCAGAACCCGAATACCGAGGATGCATAACCTTCTAAAACCTGTAACTCCTGCAGCACACAAATAAACTCGTGGTATACAATGTTAAGTAATTTCTGATCTCTCCTAATATTTTAAATTCTACCAGTTTCCTCAATACCTTTATCAAGATCAGGAACACTGACTATGCGTTTTCTACAAGGGCTTTCTTTGAGCAGGGTCTTCCCTCTACAGGTTAAAGAAACTTAGCAGTAACGTGCAGTTTGCCGAGACACCTGCAGTGGCGTGGCAAACTGCACGTTTTACTTCAGGATTCAGCTTCCCTTAACTGAAGGGACATCTCCACAACACTGCACGTACATGCCACTGTGCCTCCATGCGTTCAGAAAGCTGTCGCTTTGTTGTGAGGGGTCTGGCTCTGTCTTTTGGATGAAGAGGACACCTTGGACTCCTGGTGGCTGGGTTCACTTCATGAACAGAAAGAGAAATCAATCACACAGCAGCTTCAAAATGATCCTCAAAGAGCTTTACAAATCACTTCTCCCTGTTAAAGTCTTCCCATTTCAAAAACAGAAAAAAATAAGAATTCACATTCCTTTTCCAAGAGACTGATGTTTACTTCATGACTCCTTTGATGCAGTGAATCCAGTTACTTATCATTCTTCCCAGCTATGTAACACTAAATAACAACATAACAACAGGGCTCTACTAAAGAATAATAGATTATTTGTCTTCTGTAGAAAGAGCACAAGTGGCGGCTCCAGGTTCAGAACAAACTGAAAGAAAATTGTGGCAGTGTATGCTAGCACTTGAAATTCAACAATTATTTAATCGTTAATGTTTCTGACTGATAAGCCACTAAGCAGTTGTGGCTTTCAAAGCATCTGGTGAGAAACTGCTTCCTTTTCCATAAAGAAAGAGATGCAATTGAGCACACACAGAAAAAAGAAAGGAAGTGTATGAAATCCTGCTGAAGAGTATTCAAACCCCCAGATAAACCTGCCAAAGTTACAGGAATCTCTGGTGTCATTTTTAGTGACACGATTTTTACACGAAAGCCTATGTTCACAGTCTCTGCTTAGTTACCCGCTGTTTTACCACAAGGTGCTAAGCACAAGGTATAAGCACCAGGAGAGCTCAAAACTCTCGACTATTCGGTGAAATCAAGTTTAAAACTTATCGTATTACATCAAGAAAGGTAACAAGGATTAACAGTGATTAAGAAGTTAATGGTAATGAGCTTTGAAGGCAAACACACCTGATCACTACTACAAGAGAATAAGTACAGTAATTAAGAAAGATACATCACCAATTGTGCCATTTCTCATCATCCAGATCTGCAAGTCGTTGGGGAACCCCTTTTTTGCAGTGAAGATTTGGAGAGTCTATCCCAGACAAACTGGTGTTCCTACGCAGTGTGTCCACTCGTAGGTGAGGTCTCTGGCCATTGCTGTGAAGGGTCCAGCTTTTACACTGTTAAAGAAACAGCTGACATCACTGCAAAGCCACGGAGTCTCCGGCCTCAGCTGCTTCCTGTCCCCCTTCTGGAGAATGGCCAAAGGTCCCAGAAGAGGAGAGAAGGAAGCAGCTGGATGACTCTTATCTTTAAGCTAAGGTGCTGTTGAGACGTAGCATTCCTGCAGAGCTCCTCTCTTTTTCACACAGCACCCATGCTCGTGCTGATTGCTCAGCCAGGGTGTTGATGTTTTTTTCCCTCATCTTGTATATGCCTAGAGAAGCTACAATTAGGTGGCACAGCCCAAGCCTGCTGATAATGCTAGCCATGACACATTTTCTCACACTGTCTCTATCAAGAATAGCACAGCACAACTCAAACTGATAATAGCAATGTGAAAAGTTACAGACAAAAACTGTACACAGAGCAGTGCAATACGAATCCCTGGTGGGTCACCTGTATTGTCTAAGGCCTGTCGGTTAGGCCCTGTGACATCACCCCCCCCAGCTGAGGAAAGGCTGCTTGGCCTCCTGAATGCAGTCTCTACCACCGTCCTTCGGGGGCTGCGATGCTTTGAGGAAAATGGCTCAAATTGGCCACTCCTCAATTTGACTTTCACTTATGTCAAATCCCTTTCTGTTCACAGGCAGAAAGGAATAGGAAAGCCATTGTAGTGAAGAACACAGGAAAGAATCAATACCAGGCCAGAATCCTAATTTTCAAGCACAAAAAGCCAGCAGTCAGAAGCTGGATGATCCCAAAGATGAACCTGTTTTATAAACTTACCCTTCACTTGCTGTCCCAAAGGGAGCATCCTCAGCAGCTTAAACACCAAGTTACCATCCTTGGGAAAGGCAAGTCTTTCAATACTTGATTCTTCCACAAGTCCCTACAAAAAGAAAGATATGACTTTCCCTGATGTAGCAAGATTTTCAAATGCACAGAAGGTTTTGTTTCCAGTAAAACAAAAAGTCTAATGCATAAGTTCATTCAAGAAAATTAAATGACCATTGATATTCTGTTGAGAAAACAAACTTGATCTGTCAATGAAGTAATGCACTGAAACTTGAGAAAGCATCCTGCCTTCTTAAAACTGGAGCAGTAAGTTTTCTTATTTCTCTATGGATATTTATCTGATAGCATCAGTATTTCTTTCCTTTCTTGACTCTATTTTCCCTCTTCTACCAGAAAGCACCCAAGGTCTTTTTGTGTTCTTTTCTGTGGTGATTGACTGCAGTGTTGAAACTCAGCTGCTTGTTATCTCAAGGCTGAATTTTGGAAACATCATGCTTTTCTTCTTGGTTTCTGCTGCCTGCTTCCAGCAATTCCCTTTGCAGACAGTACAGACGACTGGGAGAACATTTCTAGCTCGGGTCAAACAGAAGCCCTCTAAAGCTCCACGAGCACTGACGTATGGAGCCGTTTATACCAGAGTCCACCAATGACAAAGTTTCTTTAGAAGGTTATTCTTTAATGATTAGTACTTAATAATTATTACGGAAAAGCACCTTGGATTTCTTACCCAAATACAAGACAGCTAACATAGGAGAGGAAAGTGCTTTCAGTTCCAGTACAAAGGGGGGGGGAGAGGGGGGGGCGGCTTTAGCAAAAATCATCCCGAAAGCCCAAATTCTCAAATACTCTGTAAAACCAAGGAGATTTTAGCAAAACTCATCCTGAAAGCACAGATTCTCAAATACTCGGGAGCCTTTAGCAAAAAATCATCGTAAAGTCCCAGATTCTCAAAGACTCAGTGAAATCAAGTTTTACTCAAGTTATTACAGCCAGAAAGAAAACGCTTAGTGGTTATCAGTCACACAAGAACAGTAGCAGCTCGTAAAGGCAAAGTGTCTAATCATTACCGTAAGAGAGTAAGTACACTGATTAAGAAAGATACATCACCAATTGCTATAACATCACCCAGATCTGCAGTCCCAGGGGAAGGGCCTTTCTTTTTCTCAGTGGGGATTCCGAGAGGCAGTTGGGGTGCCACGTGGGGTGTTCAGCCACGGGTGAGGTCTCCCCACCATTGCTGTGAGGGGCTTGGCTTTCATAGCATTGAACAAAAAGCTTACATCCCCCTGAAAATGCAGAGCCTCTGGCCCCAGCTACTTATTGCCTCTCTGTCTCATGACATTTGTTGCTTTCAAAGATATTTGATTCACAAAAGTTAAGAAACTCAAACAACTGGCTCGAGCTGTATTCCTCAGCTTCCTCCCATACCACCGTCTGAAAAGCTAGAGCTGGAAGCTCAACTCACAGCTTGCAACCATCACAGCTGCTACAAAACACCTGCGTGAGAACTGCCAAGGACACAGGCATTTATTATCAGCCTGGTCCTGCAGGCACGTGATCTTCCAGCAGGTCCAACATAACCTTTTCTGACCAAATTCAAGTCTGCCATTCTGATTTGCAGTTCCAAATCTAAATGTAAGAAGTCTGGGCAAACTTGAAACAAATCTAAATCAAATCACAGTCTATAAAGCCTGTACCTGTAAAAAATCACTGCCCACAGCCCAGCTTACCGTAACGATCTGTTTTGCCCTTGAATTCTCTTTGCTGCATGGTATGCCAGGTTCCTTTGCTGGTGGTGGAGGAGTAACTGATTGTCCTGGAGGTGAGAGGGAATTGGGAGGCTTTGGTGTGGGGGCTGGATGTGAGAATAGACTGAGTAGTAAACCCAGGAAAACCAAAGCAGATGGGAGCAAAGCTTCAGCTCTCTGTGAAAAGACAGAAAAAACTTTCCTTTAAAACAATTAAATCTTCACAACAGCGGACTGCGCTAGTCAAAAGTATTAGTTTAAATACAACCTGTGGTTGTACCTGCAGAGAGGACAAAGTTTAGCCTCTGTGCCGTTCTTTTTGTAAAGGTACAAAAACCTTAACGATCAAACCCATGCGTTTTATGTTTCATTTGGATTTTAGTTTTTTAATGCCAACATCAAATGCTATTTTTAAATTAATTTCCTGAAAAAAATCAATTTTTAACCTACACTGGTCCATGGGGTAAAGACAAGTGTATGTCATGAAGCTGTGGGAAAATATGCATCCTGCAATTAACTGGGAACTAAACTTCCCCTCTTCAGGACTGCTGCCAGTGCACTGCTTCCACAAAGACTGCACATACAATAACCCCACGTGTACTGAAAACATTCCACAATTTGAATCCAGCACAGTTTGTGTTAAATACTTTGGGAGTTTCCTTTTAAACTCAGTTTACAGGCTTTTGGCTGTGTGGGGTTTTTTTAACATACAAACCTTAACCATAAGAGGATTCTCTAGTAAATTCAGCTCTGATGCTCCTGAAAAACTCTTGTGAGATGGAAGCACGCACATTTAAGATCAGTCGGCAGGATGCTGTGGATTACGAAGAAACTCTGCACAGTGACTGCCAGCTACCATCCTGTGCTGCAGAACATGAAGGAACAGGACAAACTCCCAAATCCAGCAATCTGCGGAGGCACAGAGGCTATAAATGTGAACATAGGTAAATAAATAAATGAAAAGATTATGCTGCGTTCAAGAAATAGGAGGTGATACATAACAAAAACATTCCATGAGCAAGAAACACAGGTGAACCCTCGCTCTTTGGGTGGTGTACCAGGCCCATCAAGCAGTTACAGGAATTTTCCCTTTTCTTTTTTTTTTTTTAATTATTTCTTTATGCTTCAAACTTATGTTCCTAAATCACTGCCTCTGAGGCAAGACTAATCCAGTTTTAAGCCCCCCCGAGTGATGTAATTCTCACATCAGAAGAAAATGCATCTGCATTTCAGTGCTGGGGCCCCTTCAAACTGCATTTGTTGTTGTCCCTACGTCGACCATTACTGTCGCAGATGCAAAACTAAATGCAAACAGAACCCTTTGAAAAGACAGAAGACATAGACGCACAAACACACACACGAAAGAGAAGCAAGACATTTTTGAAATATTCATTCTGAGGGTCTACTCCCTCTACCTGGGACACCTTCGAGAGAATTTTCCCAACAAACACATCACGCAATTCTGCATCAGGGAGGGCATATCTTACAACTGCTCCTTCTATAACTCCAGGGCTAGAATTAAAAGGAAAAGGTAGCAGACTTACATTCCCCTGGAGCCCAACACATCAGAATTCTAGTTTATTTGATCATATGGCTCTGATGATGAAAATCATCAGAGAACTACTAGCCTCTTTTTGGCACTTCATAGAACATAAAATCAGTAAGGTTGCTCCCCTGTTTTGAAGCAAAAAAGGCAGAAAGGAGGGAGAAATTGGGCAGGGAGCTGTGCACAATCAAGTCTGTGAAACACACAATCAACTCTGTCAAAATCTGTATGCCAATAGCTTGGTGGTAGTCATCATCTTAGTTGCAGCTATCTTAAAATCTGTGAACACGTTTACCATAATTCAAGTGCATGGATTTGCATAAATAAGATTATCATAGCAGAAAAACTCTCTCTCCAAGTACTACTGATCAGGTATTGGTTCTTAAGCGTCACATTTTTTAAGTTCAAGGAAGCCAATAAGAGCTCAAAATGCTCACATAGTTCAAACGCATTTTTCTCTCCCTGTCCAAAATTTCAGCTCAAGACCACACTTTGATAAAAGACTGATCACCTACCATATTGTGAGAAACTTCTTTTCTTCTTGTTTTCTGCCTCTACTCCTCCAGTGCTGGGCAACACACTACTAATGAAAGTTGCTCCTGTATGCCCCTTTCCTGCGTTAGCACATTTTGTTACTGTTGGTAACGGCTTTGGTCTTGAGGCTGTAAAGCAAGAGGAGAAAAACATCAGCCCTGTGTAACCAAAGTGATGCTCAGTTCTCCATTATATGTGGAACACCCGAAAAATTACCTTCTCTTGAGACGGATGACTGCAAATTGCTAGACTTGGCCCTTTCCACAGCCAGCTCCATTGGAACTCCAGGAAGGGTCTCCCCATAGCGGTCAGAAGTAGAACTTCTTGCAGCTTCTCTCTCTCTCGAGCGAGGATGACGATCGTTTTGCGGAATGAAAAGCGTGAAGAAAAAAGTTAACTCATTAGAAGAAGTTCGTGGGACAGAAATCTCTGTGCTGTTTCTCCAGAGAGGCCAATGAGACCCAACATATTTCAAAAGCCTCTTACGACACCACCCCTTCCCCTTCCAAAGAAAAGATGGAGATTTCTTTTTTTTGTGTGTTCCTACTTACTTGTTTAGTGTTTGCGAAAGGCATCTTGAGAAGTCTTCCCTGAGTCCCATCTCGATGGGACAGAGCGGTGGGACGTGGAGGCAGAGGGTGCGGGGAGGAAGAGGACAGGCGTGGGGTGATGAGGCATGGGGCGTGGGCTGCCCTGGAGACCCTCCTGCTGGAAACTTCTGCCTCGGAGCCAGTGGCAGGGATGCAGGCGTGCAGCCGGGCAGCACTTGCCTTTGGGCAGTTTACTTTCTTCAGTAGCTGTAGAGAGCTGAGAGCTTTGTGGTTGACTGCTGAAGCAGCTGTGGCGGTGGAAGCTTCGGTGGCCCGGTACTAGCGCCGGCGGCGGCGTGGCCTCTTGGGGGGCTGAGCAGAGCCTGGGCAGCTGTCAGCCCTCCTCTTCGGCGCTCGCCGTGGCCGCTGAGGGAGGCGGTCCGTGCCGCGGCTGGCAGTGGAGGGACCTGGCACAGCGTCCCCTCCATCCTCTTGTGGCTCTTCCTGCTCCCCGCGGGTGGGAACGGGAGCATCGTGGAGGCTGCTGGGACCCCCCTGGAGAGCAGCGGTGGAGGTGCTGGAGGGGGCTGGGGCTGCGGCAGGAGAGCCCGGTGTTGGAGCAGCAGCACCAGCCGCGGGGCTGCCCTGGCGCTCCTCAGCAGCACGGCCACTCTGCAGACCCAGCAGACGGTGCGCCTCCCCACCGCAGCGCTGCACGGCGACGTCCAGAAGGTTTTGCACAAATGCCCTCGCGCGGTTCTCCAGGCTCACTTGCATGAGCCGGACCAGGACCTCTTCGTCCAGCCCAAATAAGCCCAAGACGTCCCGGATGAGGTCCTCCATGACGGCCGCTGTTGAAGGCTCCTCAGCAAAGACCTGCCTTAGCTCCCCTTGCAGCCAGGGCAGAAAGCGTTGGAGGAGAGCCGGGTGTTCATCAAAAAGGTCTGCCCAGGTGTCGGGCTGGAGGCCACCCACCGGAGCCCTGGGCCCCGGCTCCACCACCGGCAGGCGCTGGGGTGTGACGGGGCGCTGGGGGCTGTGGGCGGCGGGGAGAACGGGATCTGGTTCTGCCTGGCGGGTGTCAGGCGAGGCTGCTGCCCGTCCCGATGGTCTGACAACAACCTCTTCGAAGTCGTCGTCAGCCTGCACCAAGTGCACGATGGATTTCACTCTGCCTCTGCAGAGCGGGCACTTGCGTTTGCTTGTGACGCTGCGCAGGATGCAGCGGTAACAAAACTGGTGCAAGCACGGCATCACGTAGGCAGCGTCATGCCAGCTGTCCAGGCATATGGGACAGCGGTCGCCCACCTCCATGGCCATGCTCTGCCCTTGCTGCGGCGGGCTGGGGGGACCTGGGGGTGGCGCAGAGCTCCCTCTCTGTGGCGCTGCCGCAGCCAGTGTCCCGCTAGAAGAGGGAGAGAGGCCATGGTCATGGGCTGGCCTGGGGAGGGCTGGCACAGATGCCCAGGTCCCTCCAGAAGGAAACCCTCCCAGCTCCCCAGGGCGAGGTGTCACCGCAGAGCTCACCTCTGCTGCTGCTGCTGTGAGCGCACTTGTTGTGTTCCCCGGCTTCCTGGGGGCGGGGAAGATCCTTTGAGGCGTCGGGAGTCCGGCACAGAGACCTGCGAGCACCAAACTGCCAGTGAGGACACGAGCACCAGCTCAGCTCTCCTGCCTCGCCGAAGGCTCAGCTGGAGTGAGGGCAGCAGGGTGGACGTTGGCCCTGGCCCCGCCCCCTTGCTGTTGGCCACGCCCCCAGAGCCAAGCACCCCACAGCCCCTGCCTTCGCTGGGAGCCACTGCCTCCCAGCACAAACCGGCACAGCCCTCGCGCCTTTGGTGCTGCCCACACCCCGGCACACACAGCCACCCCAGACCACGCTTCCTTGCTGCAGCTTTGTTGCCTCGCCAGGATTTTCTCAGGATAGGAAAGGGGATGCAGAGACTCCACTTTCTGTCTACCGACGGGGTCTGTTGCTGAAGAAATTCTTCTTTACGTCCGGTCTAAATCTGCCGCTCTCCAGTTTATAGCCATTGCCCCCAGTGCTATCACTACAGCCTCTGTAAACAGCCCCTCCCCAGGTTTCTTGCAGGTCCCCTTCAGGTACTGAAGGCAGAAGCCTTGCTCAGCCCTTTAGACTTTGCAGGGTCACTCCGTAGGAGCCCAGGCTCGAGCAGGCTTGGCCAGGCTTGGCCCATGCCCCAAGAGGAGCACGGAGGGCTGTAAGGTGACAGTCATCACTTGCTGATGTCCCTCTCCACCACTTGCTGATCTCAGAGCGGGCCTTCTGCCCCTGCACGTGCGCTGAACCAGGAGAAAAAAAAGAATCTAGCATCTCCTCTTGCAGAGCTGGGGAGAATCCTGGGGGCCGAGGGCCCTCCATTGCGCGGTGCACCGGGATCCCCTGTGCCAGGGTTCTCCGTTCCAGTTGGGAGTGGGGGGGTTGCAGCCCTTGGCAAAGGAGCCTTCTGCCATCGCATCTTCCAGCTGCTCCTGGCTCTGATCCTGCTCTGCGGGGGTGGGCACAGACTGGGGGTGGCTGAGACCCTGCAGAGGAGAGCCTCCATGGTGCTGGTTTGGTCCTCTACGTCAGAGCCTGCAGGGCTGCTGTCGGAGGCCTTGTGTGGGGTGCTGGAACCACTGCTGGTAGGTGGTGATGCTGGGTCCGGCTGCACGGTGTTGTCCTCTCTCCCAGCACCGCAGGATCGCAGCAGCCTCGCGTGGTGACACTGTTGAGGCCGTGGACCTGCAGTGCCGTGTACTCAAGAACTTCTGAGCATCACCGCAGATCGGGCAGCTCCACTGTGTCTCTGTGGCCATGTCTGTACCCTGCAGCAGCCGAGGAGAGAGAGCAGGTGCATGGGGCCCTCAGCCCAGCTCTTGGTCCATCCCCCACCCCAGCTCTGCTGCCCCAAAGTGGCCTCTGAGCTCTCCCAGTCCGGGATGGTCACAAGACAAAGCTCGGGTTGTTTCTTATCACTCAGGGAAACGTCACTCCCTCGCACGAAGTCCTTCTCTTCTCAGCATCCCTGCTTCCAGCCAGTTCCAGCCCTTCCGCAGCCCGGCCTTCTTGCCCTCCATGCCGGATCATAGCACTGCTGAGCACTTGCAGTTTGATTTTCTCCTTCACCGTGAAAGATGACAGCAACATAAATGATGTGCGAGTGCAATTTCTACTGTAGAACGAGCACAGCAGAATGTGGTTTCAATGGCGTGACAACTCTAGTTGGGTAACCTGCAGTCCTCATACCAAAATAAGGCGGGGCTCTCTTACACTTGGTGATGTCAGGGCTTAAAATCTCGGCAAAAAAAGAAATAGTAATCCCATGAATTTTAAGCATTATTAAAATAATCACTCAAGCGCATGGAGTTTCTGACACTGGATGGCGTATGTGGGAATGGGTCAATCAAAGGAATGAAAGAAGCAGGAAGGCTGGAAGTGAGTTACACAAGGAGACACCAAAGAAATCCTGAGCAGTGGTGTTTTTTTTCTGAGGGGGCTGATGGAGTTGTCTGTGCTCAAAACAGTCTTTGAAGGAAAGTCAAATCTTTCCCTGCATGGAGCTTTTACCTTGTGCCTAGTGGGGTACAGGCAGCACTGGCTGTTTCACGAGGGGGGGTGTGTGTCGGGATGCGCCCAATGCTGCCTGGAGCCGCCCCTTCGGCTGGGTTCACGGAAGGCCCTGAGGCTGCGTGGTGGGAGGCAGAAATCAGGCATGGGGTGCTGCTGCCACCGCAGCTGTCACCCTGCCTGGCCCTCTGGTGGGACTCAGCTCTCCTGGAGGCAGGGGCTTCAGCTCACACTCAGGCCTTCAGCCACCACAGTTTCCAGCTTGATGTAGAAGCATCATAAGATCAATGGTTTGAAATAATACAGAGGTTGGAGCAGAGGAGCTGATCTGCTGGGAGACGGGCTGTCGATGGAGCACAGCATTCCTCAGCAATGAAGACAGTCTGGTTTGTTTCCCACCACGTGTTGGTGGCCCAGAAGGGCATTAGCACCGTGTCAAAAGTCTAATGACCCAAACTGTTGAAACATACACAATGAATATTTGGCGCACATGTATTGTGAAAAAGATGTAATGTCCTTTTTGTCCTCTACAGGTCAGTTCTCAGTTTGGTGTTTGTTTGGATCCTGTGCAACCCTGGGCAGTACTGAGGGAATAATCTAATGCTGCGGCCCCGGGCAGAGGGACCTGCTGCTGTCACATCTTCTGTGGGGCTCTGCGGGTGCATGGCAGTGATCCTCAGCAGGCTGGTGCCGCCCAAACTGCGCTGCAGGGCTCAGGGAAAAGCAGCAGGAGAAGACGGAGAAAGCCACAACCGTGGGCTGAGGCAGGGAAACAGGAATTTATTTCCTCTTTCTGGAAAAATGATTCAGGGATCTCTGCTGCTGGCAGGAGGAGCGCAGCCTCTTGCGGGGTTGGGGAGGATCCCGGGTCCCTTCTCTCGGAGGGGCGCGGTGCTCCCACACGCCAGGGGTCTCTCAGCCGTGACAGAGGGACCTTCTGCCTTGCATCTTCTGGCTGCTCCTGGGGCTGATGCTCCTCTGCAAAGGTGGGCACAGACCCTGTGTAGAAAATATATTGGAACAAACTAGACATGCTGCAATCCTAGAAGCCTACTTGCACAACGTGCCTATGACGATCAGTAGAAAGGAATGTGCTAAAGTATCAATGTTTAGACAAAAGTCTATAGTCAGTTCTTAGATACAAAGCCTTAGAGTAAGGCTTCAAGTTGTAATGTTTTCTGAGAGCTTTGCTATCCCATGGGAATGAGGAGGCTGGATTGATAGGGTCAGAACCAGGCATGGGAACCAGGTGTGTAGTTTAACTATGTAACTTCACAATTAGAATATGTTGTAAATGTTCTGATTCCATGGAAACGTATCTTGAAAAATGTAACCAATTACTGTCTGTTGTTAGGATGTAAAACAGAATATGTGCCAAACTGTGCTGCGTGATTTTAACCTATTGACCAATTAGAATAACTTTTAGGCAGTGTGGACAATGTCTTGTAACCTATTGCAGACTCGCTTCTGTCGCGTGCACTCTGATTATCTGTGTAAAGAGACCCTCAGATGTTACAATAAATGAGCAATGATCATACCTCTATGATGACTCGTTCACTGACTCCGGGGCTCCCCTCCCAACAACGAGGTGCGGCCAAGAACGCCATGGAGGGTGGCCTCTGAGGTACCAGCATCCCCATCCAAGCGATGTGGCCTCTTGATAGGCTGGGGAGAGTCTTGGGGCTGGAGGCCTTCCTCTTTGAGGGATGCTATGGCCCCACCAGGGTAGTTGTCCTGGCCAGGTGAAGAGTGGCCTGAGGCCACCACAATCCCTAACTCTTCCTGAGGCTGATCGTGCTCTGCAGGGATGGGCACAGACTGCAAGCAGGAGAGACCCGTATGCTGGGTGGCCTCTGATGTGCCAGCTTCCTTCTCCAGGCAGTGTGGCCTCTTGCAGGGCTGGGGAGAGTCCTAGGGGCTGGTGGCTCTCCTCTTTGGGGGGTGCTGGGGACCCCTGGGAAAAGTGTCCCGGGAGGTACCTGCTGCTGCACCAACCCCTGTCTCCTGCTGGAGCTGATCCTGCCCTGCAAAGACAGGTGCAGGTGGAGGATCTCCTGGGTGCCTGTATCTAAAAGACGGCGCTGAATGGCTTTGTTGAGAGGAATTTATTTGAAATTGTAATTACCAGGTCATCAGCAGTGAGACACGAGTAAATCCTAACCACGCTGGAGTAAAGGAAGGAATTATTGCAGGCTGAAACCCCTTAAGCAGTTATTCTCTCTCAGCGTCAGATCCGTCTTGCTACTTGTCACCTCTTATACCTCCCCTGGGAGTAGCTGGGCTCTTCTGAACCCCAACACACAGTCAAAGGAGGAAGGAGTTCCTGTTACAAAGCAGTGCTCCAAATGCTGTTTTCTGGGAGACAAGCCACCAGATGTCTACGAAAGAGTGTGCTGCTGTGATTCCTGCCTCCGTGTAAGATGCCAGCTGCTGAAACCAGCAGTAGAAAGATCAGCTCTCTGCTCCCTCTTGTGAGAGCTCTCCGCAGTGACAGTGTCACCGATCTGCAGCCCATCCGCTGCAGGGAAAGTGGCTGTGGTACTCCCTCCTCCAACACATGGGTGCAACAGCTGTGAGCGCTGAGGAAATGATGGCGTCAGCAGCTCTTGAACACGAGAAGCATTTGAACCTGTGCAACTCACTGGATTCCACAGCCTGTTCCTTGGCAGGCGAGTCCCTTCCAAATGTGGCTTCTTCACTGCTTCCAAAGATGCCTGAAACTGAGCGCTGCACACACAGACACAACCCCCCACGGCACAGGGACAGACACCTCCAGCAGGACAAGCATCTACGCCCCTTGGAGAGGTTCCTGCTTTGTCACATTCTGTTGGGCGCAGAGACAAGTGCTGGAGGTGGTAGGGTTGTAGCTCGTCCCAACTCCTTTTATTTACTGACGGTGGAGACCAGGGCTGATGCCCAGTTGGGTCCACACAGGAGCAGCAGCAAAAGCAGCTTGCCCTCCAGCACACTCTGCCCTCAGCACCCGCTGCAGAGAGGGTGTGAGTGTGCAGCAGGATTTCCTGTGGGAGGAAATTTCCTGTGGCTGAAAAGGCCCTGGGAATCAGTGGGCCCATGGCCGTGATGTCCATCAGGATGGTGTCACCCACAATTTAGTACAGGTATCAGGGAAAGGCACTACAAAAAGGGGGAGAAAGCAGCACCCAGACCTGGGGTCAAGGCAATAGCTGTTTATTTGTCTTGTCCTGAAATAAAATGAACACATGGATCCATGCTACTGACAGGAGCAGAACAGCTTCCAGCGAGGCTGGGGAATGTTCTGAAGGCTGGGCTACCTCCTCTGTGGGGAGAGATGTGTTCCCAAGGGGGAGTGGTCTCTGTCCTGGCCCTGAGCAGAGGGGCTGCAGCTGCAAGCCTGGGCAGAGGAACCTTCTGCTGTCAATCTCCTGGCTCCTCCTGGCGCTGATCCTCCTCTGAAGAGATGGGAACAGACGGGTGGTGGCTGGGATCCCCATTGTGGGTGGCATCTGATGCGCCGGCTTCCTCCTCCAGGCAGTGTGGCCTCTTGCAGGGCTGGGGAGAGTGCTGGGGGCTGGTGGCCCTCCTCTTTGGGGCATGCTGGGGACCCCTGAACATGTTGTCCTGGCCAGGAGCAGAGGTGCCTGCCACCGCACCAAGCCCTGTCTCTTGCTGGGGCTGATCCTGCGGTGCAGGGACAGGTGCAGTTGGGGGGCTGCTGGGACCCTCATGGAGGGCGTGGTTTGATGTGCTGCCTTCCTCCTCCAGCTGGTGTGGCCTCTTGCAGGGCTGGGGAGAGTCTTGTGGGGTGGTGGCTCTCCTCTTTGGAGGGTGCTGGGGACCCCTGAACATGTTGTCCTGGCCAGGAGCAGAGGTGCCAGCCACCGCACCAAGCCCTGTCTCTTGCTGGGGCTGATCCTGCCGTGCAGGGACAGGTGCAGTCGGAGGGCTGCTGGGACCCCCAAGGAGGGTGTGGTCTGATGTGCTGCCTTCCTCCTGCAGGCGGTGTGGCCTCTTGCAGGGCTGGGGAGAGTCTTGTGGGGTGGTGGCCCTCCTCTTTGGAGGGTGCTGGGGTCCCCCAGGCACGTTTTCCTGGCCAGGAACAGAAGGGGTGGCCACCACCATCATCTCTGGCTCCTGCTGGGACTGATCCTGCTCTGCACTCTCATGGGTGGTGGTCTGTGTTCTGCTGTCTTGCTCCTCCACATCAGAGCCTGCAGAGCTGGAGGAGTCTGGCTGGGCCATGGGAGTGCTCTCCTGGGAGGTGGTGGGGCTGATGCTGACTGCAGGGTCCTCATCTTCATCCCTGGCAGCATGTGGCTCCTGGTGGACTAGGTGCTGGCGGATCTCACTGCCACACAGACGCACAGCAGCGCGGATGAGCTGGCGAATGAATGTCCGTGTGTGCTGTCCCAGGGAGGGCTGTAGCTCCTGTATTAGCGCCTCCTCATCCAGCCCGAACGTGCAAAGGCAGGCCAAAATGATGGCTTCGATTGCAGACATCTCCCACCACACATTCACGAAGAGCACGGTAAGCTCCCGTCGCAGCCACGGCAGCAGGGGCCTGATGTGATCTGGGTGGCATCGGAAAAAATTTGCCCAGACCTGAGGAGGAAAACCACCTGCCTGAGCCGCAGGCATTGTCACTACAGCATCCTGCTCATCCTGATCGTCTTCAGATGATGACTCCTCTGCCTGTGAATCTCCATGGCCCTTGAGTGAGATCACGGAATACTCCTCCATATTTTCAAACGGCAGCTGTAACAAGAGAGCCTTGGTGTCCGTCCTGCAGAGGGGGCAGTCTGGATTCTCAGTTAGCCAGCGCGCTGCACAGGGGAAGCAAAACTGGTGATGGCAGGGTAACAGATAGCCAATGTCATCTTCATTGTCCCTGCAGATGGGGCAGCACCAGTGACTCTCACTGTCTGAGTCCTCTGCACACTCTGGTGGACTGGGCTGTGCCGAGGATAAGAAGATGTTCCCCATTGCTAGCGACACAGCAGCAGATGTTTTGCACTGCAAAAGTGTAGAGAAGCCACAGTTACTTGGCTGTCCTGGGGATGGGACAGGAGGGGAGGAAGAAATGCCCAGTTCCCTCAGGAAAGACACCCTACTGTCTCCCAGAACCCCTTTGCCCTGCCCTTGGCCAACCCAGGGTGGGACGTTTTGCTGCACGGCTCACCTCTGCTGCTGCAAGCACACCCTGTGGTGCCCGGCTGCCTGAACAAAGCAGGGACAGGGAAATGCAAGGGAAACACAAGCTCCGGGATGGGCACCGAGAGCTGCCGACGGCAGCCTCCAAAGCACCACCCAACACTAGGAGAAGCCTGTCTCAACACTCCAGTCCTCACAGGAGACCAGGCACGAGACGACTGGGTCAAGCTCAGCTGTTGCCCGCAGATACCCCGTGAAGGCTGTGAGGTGTCACCCTTCACCCCTTTGTGATGTCACAGTAGCCTCAGCGTCTGACTCCACAGCCACCCGCTCTCTTTAAATGGCCTCCCCTGCACAGAAGATAGAGGGGACACAACAGGGTGATGGGGACTGCTGATGGCCATGCTGCCGGGAGCTCTGCCTGCTTGGCTTCTAGCGACTACAGCTCTGTGAGAGGCTCTCACACATGTATCATGCTCTAGATATGACATCCTCCCGTTGCAGAAAACTTGATCTCGATCAGAGACGTTTTCCTTCTGCAGAGCTTATAATTTGACGTCCTTTTTGCCCCTCACAAGATGCAGCCCGGGCAGAACTGCCGAGCATCAGAGCAGGTAGGGCAGCTCTACTGTGTCTCCATGGCCATCTTTGTACTCTGCAGCAGCCCGGGGAGAGTGGAGGATGAGAAGCTGCTCCCCCTCGCTGCTGCCAGCGATGCCAGCGTCTGTTGTGTGCTGCAAAATGGAGAGAGGCCACAGTCACTCGCTCTCTGGGAGAGTGGAGGAGGGCAGAAGAAAAGCCCATGCCTCACAGAGGTCTCAGAATCACAGAATCACAAGGTTGGAAAGGACCATTGGATCATCGAGTCCAACCATTCCTAACACTCCCTAAACCATGTCCCTCAGGACTTCATCCACCCGTTCCTTAAACACCTCCAGGGAAGGCGACTCCACCACCTCCCTGGGCAGCCTGTTCCAGTACCCAATGACTCTTACTGTGAAGAATTTTTTTCTGATATCCAACCTGAACCTCCCCTGACGGAGCTTCAGGCCATTCCCTCTTGTCCTGTCCCCTGTCACTTGGGAGAAGAGCCCAGCTCCCTCCTCTCCACAACCTCCTTTCAGGTAGTTGTAGAGAGTAATAAGGTCTCCCCTCCAGCCTCCTCTTCTCCAGGCCCCTTCACCAGCTTTGTTGCTCTTCTCTGGACACGCTCCAGAGCCTCAACATCCTTCTTGTGGTGAGGGGCCCAGAACTGAACACAGTATTCGAGGTGCGGTCTCACCAGTGCTGAGTACAGAGAGAGAATAACCTCCCTGGACCTGCTGGTGACCCCATTTCTGATACAAGCCAAGATGCCGTTGGCCTTCTTGGCCACCTGGGCACACTGCTGGCTCATGTTCAGTCGACTGTCAACCAGCACCCCCAGGTCCTTCTCTTCCGTGCAGCTCTCCAGCCATTCTTCCCCCAGTCTGTAGCGCTGCATAGGGTTGTTGTGCCCCAAGTGCAGGACCCGGCATTTGGCCTTGTTAAACCTCATGCCATTGGTCTCGGCCCAGCAGTCCAGCCTGTTCAGATCCCTTTGCAGAGCCTCCCTACCCTCCAGCAGATCGACACCTCCTCCCAGCTTGGTGTCATCTGCAAACTTGCTGAGGGTGCACTCAATGCCTTCATCCAGGTCATTGATAAAGACATTGAACAGAGCTGGACCCAGTACAGAGCCCTGAGGAACTCCACTTGTGACTGGCCTCCAGCTGGAGTTAACTCCATTGACCACCACTCTCTGGGCCATCCAACCAGTTTTCAACCCAGGAGAGTGTGCGCCTGTCCAGGCCAGACGCTGACAGTTTCTGAAGCAGAATGCTGTGAGAAACTGTGTCAAAGGCTTTACTGAAGTCCAAGAAGACTCCATCCACAGCCTTTCCCCCATCCAGTAGTCGAGCGATTTTGTCATAGAAGGTGATCAGGTTAGTTTGGCAAGATCTGCCTTTTGTAAACCCCTGTTGACTGGGCCTGATCACCCGGTTCTCCTGCATGTGCTTCATGATAGCACTCAAGATCACCTGTTCCATGACTTTCCCTGGCACTGAGGTCAGACTGACAGGCCTGTAGTTCCCCAGATCCTCTCTGCAACCCTTCTTGTATATGGGCACAACATCAGCCAGCCTCCAGTCTAGTGGAACTTCCCCAGTCAGCCAGGACCTTGGGAAGATGATGGATAGGGGTTTGGAAAGGACATCCGCCAGCTCCTTCAGTACTCTTGGGTGGATCCTGTCCGGCCCCATAGATTTGTGGGCGTCTAGCTGGGCAAGCAAGTCTCTAACCGCCTCCTCTTGGATCATGGGAGCCTCAATCTGCCCCTCTAACTCTTGGATTTGTAAACAGAAGGAACAACTTTCTTTGCTGTTAAAGACTGAGGCGAAGAAGGCATTAAGTACCTCAGCCTTGTCCTTATCCCCTGTCACTATTATTCCTTCTGCATCCAATAGAGACTGGATATTCTCCCTCGTCCTCCTTTTCCTGTTAATGTACTTGTAGAAAGAGGGAGAGACACAAACCCTGATGGGGGAGAGACACAGACCCTGATGGGGGGAGAGACACAAACCCTGATGGGGGGAGAGACACAAACCCTGATGGGGGGAGAGACACAGACCCTGATGTGGGGAGAGACAGAAATCCTGATGGGGGGAGAGACACAAACCCTGATGGGGGGAGAGACAGAAACCCTGATGGGGGGAGAGACAGAAATCCTGATGGGGGGAGAGACAGAAATCCTGATGGGGGACAGAAACACAAACCCTGATCGGGGAGAGACACAAACCCTGATGGGGGAGAGACACAAACCCTGATGGGGGCAGAGACAGAAATCCTGATGGGGGGGAGAGACACAAACTCTGATGGGGGAGAGACACAGACCCTGATGGGGGGAGAGACACAAATCCTGCCGGTGGTGCATCATTTAGTGGAAGGCCTTGGGTGGGTTCTGTGGCAGAAGCCAGGTTCCTTCCTATTTCTACCCCGTTCCCTGAGGTGTCCAGGTGACACCGAAAATGTCGGCAAATCAACTCTCTTGGACTTGGTTTGGAGCTTTAGAAAGCGAAGCGCCCTTTATCAGCCCTGGGCAGCACCAGGACCGATCCCCATCGATCGTGTGCGGCGAGACACGAGCTGCCACAGAATGGATTCTGCCGCTTCTCCATCCCCCCCGCCCCGCCTTCTGCTCGTCAACACTCGCACATCCTCAGCAGTTTTCACACAGCAAGTTCTCTCTGCTGGAAATAAAAGGCACTCTCATTCCAGCCTGGCATCACATCTGACACTCCCCAAGCCGATTCTTACCTCTCGTTCACTGTACCATTTCCTCTCCTTCCATTCCAGCTCCTCCCGAGCCCTCAGCCAATTCGCTGTCAGCTTTCCAACATCTTCTTTAAGGGCAGAATTAACATCCCGTGCTTTATTGAGCTTCTCCTGCAGGACAGCGTTCACTTTTGCCAGTTTCCTACGCCTTGCAAAGGGAGAAAGAGCACTGAGGGCCCTGAACAACTGCTGCCCTCAAGCGGCATCCTCCTGATTTTCCAACTCGGGTGGGTTCTGTGGCAGAAGCCAGGTCCCTTCCTATTTCTGCTTCGTTCCCTGAGGTATCAAGGTGCCACCGAATATACATTTTCATTGAGTTACATCCTTCTATAAGATTGCGCGTTCTGCTCTTTGCATCCTCGGTGAGGATAAGGTGTCCTTCAGATAACCCCAACCTGTCAAATCCATCCCATCTGATCCCCCTTTCCCTGAGGAATCTCGCCCGGAACTGACTCACTGCTGGATTTATTGCTTTCTCCAGAGCCAGTGTCCATCTCCGTGCCCGCTGTCCCGCTCGCAGGTGTCCCGGCAGCAGGAGTCGTCGAGCCGTGGGCTGGAGGAGCTGCGCCAGGAGCCCTCTCGCCAGGCGCACGCCCTGGCCGGGGTGTCCACGGAGAAGGAGTTGGTGCTGCAGGAGAAGGCTGCCCTCGAGGTGCCACTGGCAGCCATGGAAGTGGGAGGCCCGAAGCAAGCCAGCTCGGCTCTGAACTGAGCAATCATCAGAGCACGCAGACCTTGACTGAAACATGAAGTTTCTCTCCGGTTTTGCTGTCTTTTTCTGCGCATTTGGACACAGATCTTTCCTGACCAAGGAGCGCGGCGTGGGGGCCTTCGCAACTCAAGGCTCTTACATCGGGACATGAAGCAGCTGCTGGAGAAAGCAGGGAGCAGCAGGACACCATTGTGAGGAGATTTCTGTGCGGGGCTTTGGAGAAAGAAGTCCTTTGAAAAACGAAAAGCAGACAAAAGTCTCTGCCTCAGCACAGAAAGTGCCAGAAGAGCCCAGAGGGGCTGTGTGGGGCCTGACCAGGCTGCTCTGAGGGAGCGCTGTGGAAAAGGCAGGCATTCTCCCTGCTCCTCAGGTCCATCTGCTTCTCCAGGCTGTCACGGCTCAGCCCCCTCCCAGCTTGGCACCAAACACGGGCAGTTGTGTCCCAATCCCACCGCCCCCCCCGGGAAAGGGGAAAGGAAAATGAGAGAGAGACACTTGTGAGTTGGAAACAATAACTAAACCAGCTTTACTCCTATCGTTTCACTCAAAAGGAAAATAAAGGCATTTATTAAAATAATATTATACTGCATTTATTTAAATAATACTGAACACTATTACGTATTATTAAATAATAAAAGAAAACAATATAAATAAAGCTAATCAATTACATTTAATAACATTTATGAAAGCAAACATATTAAATAATAGCTTATAAACATACAATATTTATACTTACAGTATATAGCCGTAACAGTAATAATATTGACTATATTACGAAAAGAATATATATTAAAGCAATATTAGAAAGAAAATAGTAACACATGTACATAAACCCCCCTCTGGATGACTGTCTCTGCAATGCAGGCACGGGGAAAGCTCCCAGGCTGGACCCGCTGGAGGCACAGGCTGATTTCAGTCCCCCAGGAACGTGGGGCTGTGGGATCCGAGGCACAAGGATGAGGAGGCCCTTATTGCATGCAGGCCGTCAAAGAAGACGCTCAGCGCTCAGTGCAGCCCTGCTTGAGTTTCTGCTCCTGCACCACCTGCGTCTGCAGAAGGGACACGTGCAAGAGGCAAAAGGCCAAGCTCAGACAGCCCCGCGCTGCCCGGCTCAGCCGTAGCTCCACGGCACCCACCCTCCTCTGCCTGTGCAGGTATTGCAGAGGGGGAGTGGGAGAAGCGGCCGGCAGCTGCCAAGACCACCTCCCAGCAGGTGGGAGACCCAGTCCCGGTCCCGCTGTTCCCCAGACCCAGGGGGTGCCCTAACCAGCCAGCCGAGGGCTGTGCATGGAGCAGAGCTCCTGCATGTTTTTGGTTTGAGTCTCCAGCCTGGCCAGGGCCATGGTTTATATTCAGCTTCTATGAGGCCTACGCTGGAGGGGGCTGCTGCCACGTGGATTCGCCACTGCTCCTCTGTACGGCCAGAGCCTCCTCCCACCACATGAGATTGCGTTCTTACCTGTCTGGAAGGGGGCATCTTCTGCTGTTCTGTGTTGGAGACAGAAAATCTGGAGGCATCTGGCAGTGACTGCTGCCTGAAATATCTCTTCAGTGTCCTCCGTTCATGTTCCACCTGCACGATGAGGAGGAGAAAGGGTCAGAGAAACCTGCCATCAAACAAGGAGCGAGAGGGAAGGCAACAAGCAGAGGACTCTCTAGTGCTGGCTGTGGAGATGTGTTGTGGTCCAGAGCACCGCGAGGCTTTGCAGGGACAGCCTGTTTTACCTGCTCAAGAGTCCTCCTCAGCTCGGCATTGTGGTGCTTCAGCTCCGTCTTCTCATCTTCCAGCCTTGTGACTGTTCGCTGCAGACACTCCAGCTGCTGTGTCAGCACTCTCTTCTCCGAGAGCCAGGAGAGCTGCTCGCGTTCTGCACGAGCCTGAGGGGATGCAGAGAGGCGACTGAGCTGGTGCTACAGAAAGATTAGGAGGGCCAGAATCAATGCGTCACGGAGAGTGAAAGGACTCAGGAACAGACAGTGCTAAATCCCCTTTTCCCTTCTGCTTGGCCTTGCACAGGACAAAACAACAGAGTCTCTTCCATGAGTGTTCTTCTCTAGGACAGAACCAATCACCCATCCCCAGGTTTTGGACTTGATTTAATTAACTGGGGGGCTCCAGGAAAGCTGGGGAGGGTCTCTGGATCAGGAGGTCCAGGGACAGGACGAGGGGGAACAGTTTTAAGCTGGAAGAGGGGAGACCGAGACGAGATCTCAGGAAGAAATGTTTTCCTGTGAGGGTTGGGAGGCCCTGGCCCAGGTTGCCCAGAGCAGTAGTGGCTGCCCCATCCCTGGAGGTGTTCCAGGCCAGGCTGGATGGGGCTTGGAGCAACCATACCCAGTGGCAAGTGCCCCTGCCCATGGCGGGGTGGGGGTGGGACTGGATATGCTTTAAGGTCCTTTTCAGGGCAAACCATTCTGTGATTCTATGATTTTAGTTGACTGAGGATCAGTCCCAGTGCCTACCTGAAGGTGAAACTCTTCCTTGTCCCTCTCTGAAACCCTGCTCCGCAGGACGCCTACTTCTTCCCTCAGAGTCCTATTGGCCATTTCACTCTTGGTAAGGGCAAGAGTCAGGGCTTGTGCCTTCTTTTCCCATTGGACTTTGCTGTCATTCTGCTTCAGAAGATCAAGTACACGCTTGCCTTCTAATGCCTTCTGCTCTTGAAGGTCCTGGGCACGCTTTTGCAAGGACACCATCTCTTGATCTCTAGCTTCCAGAGAAGATGCAGCATCTTCTAGTTTTTGCAGTAGGGCTTTGGTCTGCATCACTGCCTCCTGCTTTTGCTGTTGAAGCTCAGAGAGAGCCTCCTCCAGAACCCTGATCTTTGTTTCTCTTTCTTCCAGACTCAGCCTTGTTGCATGAAGATTTGTCTGCTCAGCTTCGTGTAGTTCTTCCTTCTCCTTGCATACCTCAAGTTCCTTTCAGAGGGATACAATTTCTTGCTCTCGTTCCTTTAGTGCCACTTGAAGATGCTGCAGGATTTCCTTCTGCTGTTCAGAATCTTGTTCTTGTTTCTGGAAGACCTCAACCGCTTCCTTCTGCGATTCAATCATGAAATCCTTTTCTTCCAGCATTGCCTCAATGCATTCTAAGTCTCTCTGTAAGGCATTCATCTGCTCTTCTGTTTTTGACTCATGGCTCCTTCTTTGTTGCTCTTGGATGTCGAGGAGTCTGTCCTTTTCTTTTAGGGCTTCTAAGCTCCGCTCCAGCTGGGCACGGACACTCCTTAGCTGCGTTTCCATGGATTTTCTGGCTTCCTGCATTTGCTTTTGTTGCCACTCAAGCTCTTTGTCTTTTATAAATAAAGAAAGGGTCATTTTTCCTACTTCACCATGAAGCTCTTGCAGGCGCCCCTCTTGCTGCTCTTTGTCCTGCTCGAAGAGTCTTATTTGAGCCCTTTGAGAATCACTCTCATTCTCTCTGTCCTTAAGAGCTGCTCTCAGGTGTTCAAGGCTTGCGTGCAGAAATTGCACCTCTTCTCTCTCCTTTTCCAGTTCTTGGATCTGCTGGCTCAGAGACACAAGCTCTGTGTTTTTCTCCTTCAAGTCTCCTTTCATTCGATCAAGATCCACGAGCAGATTTCTCACTTGTGAGGCACCGTGCTGTTCCAGATCTGTTATTTTCTCCTCCAGGAATTTGATCTCCTGGTCCCTCTCCTCCAGCTCTTTGCTCATCCTGCTCATGACTGTCCTTTGTGCTTTTCACTCCTTCTCCAGCTCCCGTATCTGTTCTTGCTGGGATTCCACCATCTGGTTTTTCTCTCTTATGTCCTTAAGAGCCTGATCGAGAGTGCTTTGATGCAGTTTTTCCAGTGTGTTCATCTGTTGCCGGTACAACATCATTTCTCCCTCTCTGTCTGACAGGGCCAGCCCAGTCCCCACGAAGCACCTTTGGGGCCTTAGAGCCACGCACTGCTCATCGTCCTCTGTTCCTCGAGGTCTCACCTGATACGGGTCAGTGGATGAGCAGTCGTAAGAGTAACCCCAAGGCAAAACTCCAGCCACAATTCCTGCAACCTCTGGACAGGTTCAGATGGTACCAACAGGGCCATCACAGTCTGTTGGCAAGGGTGGAGCTTGTCTTCCTGGTGCCATTTGTTCCAAGATGACTACTGCAGACCACCCAGCTCTGCTGGGACCGGCGATGCCCTCTGCATTGTCTCTGAAGCTGGTGGGACCCTTTGACGCCGGGCAGCGCGGGTCCAGGTGAGCAGCTCTTGCCCTCGGGTGCAGCGTCAGGAATTTCCAGGGTCTGGTCAGGAGCCTCCCAGCGCAGCCCAAGGGTGCTCGGACAGACCTCAAGGGACACGCAGGCTCCTTCTTTCAGGGAGTGGCACACTCCAAGGGGGGGTTCCGGTAAAGATCCTTCCAGCTCTGTGTAGAAACTTTCAATATTAAACAAACAAACAAACAAACTATTTAAAACCAGAAGAAATCACGTCAGCAGCTCTTCAGCCCTTAAGATGGAAACATTTGAACAGTACTGTGTTAGCAAGCGTCAGTCAATGACCCTTCATTTCTGACAAAATTAAAGCCCCTGACTGGTCAAGCCACGCTACGACTGGATTAAATAAAAATGTGGATGAACTATACAAATGTTCAATTGATACCGGGTATTAAAATAAAGGTAATCCTATTCAAAAGTCCTTACATCCCTTCTTCTGTCTTAGCTGTATCATCAGCTACACCAACATTTTAACGACCAAGGCTTTAGCTGCGTGACTTCATTAAAACCTTCTGGGGCTCTCATCCCCTTCCCAAATAATGTTGAGAAGAGAGAAAGAACCGAACAATGCGTGCATAAGAAAAAACTGGAGCAAACCGGTCCTGCCCTGGAGCTGCAACCCTGTCCTCTCTGGCGGTCTGGGCCACCAAAGGGGCACCCGAGCAAGGTAGGGGCGTCTGCTCTTCTTGCTGAACCCCAAAGCCGGTTTGTCTGCAGTTTGCAGGGAGCTGTAAATCCCTCCAGCCCAGCCACACGCCAGTCACCGGCTGAATCCCTGGAATTCAGGGAAGACTTTCCTGCAGGGCAGAAGGGTCTGAGTGCCACCAACCCTGCTCCTCCCTGCTGCGGGCGTGCAGGAGCTGCTGGGATGAGTTCCGCATGTTGGAGCTCTTGCTAAGGGCTGGGGATGCAAACTCCGTCTGGCAGAGCTCCGAGGGGATGCGATGGTGCGAGGTGGAAGAGAGGAGTCAAATATGATGAGACTAAAGTGCACATTCAATTAAAATGGCTCTGTAATAATGGTGCCCCAAGAGATGCAGCACTTGTCTTCGATCCAAGATATCAAACGTTTAAGCATGATTTGAAAAGGAAATTGACAGAAGGAAAGGCAATAGTAAAGGTGTTTAAGCATATTTTGAAAAGGAAAGGAGTTCATTATGAACAACATCAACTGAAATTGTTATTAGCATGGTTAAGGAGTAAGAATGTGCCCGCGGAATCACCGTGTGGTTTTGACATTGGCACTTGGAAGGAGGCTGGCGAATTACTGTTTGAACATGCCACAAAGGGAAATTGAAATGCTACCCGTGTGTTAATAACATGGCGATTGCTATACGAAACACCAAAAGATTTTAAAGCACAACAAGATCTAGCAGAGGCTAGTGCCTTAAATAATCCTGACCCTCCTGGTCCACTACTGAAGGACCTAAAGGTGAGCTGGTAACTCAAAGCAGCAACAACATCCCAAAGATGCTCTTCTAAGGGACAAAGGTTGTACTGGTCACACTGCACAGGCCAGGGACACGTGGTCCTCCAAGACTGACCCACACCTTCTTGAAGAAAAGGACAAAGAGAACAAAGAAGATGGCCTTCTGGTCTTCAGTGACCACGTTGTTCCAGCCCCAAAACAGGCTGCTGGCTAAAGGGTCAGCAGATCGCAGACAAGCTACAGATGCACCTTGTGGCTTGGAAGAGTAGCCAGAGAGGTCCTGTCTGCCTGCAGAACTGTGCTGCTTCCAAGGAGACCCTGTGCTCAAACACAACTGCATCACGGCAGGTTCCCGAGTCACTGCCCCGCCGCTGAGCTCTGATGGCTGCTGGGAGCAGGGTCTGTGCCTGCAGCAAACACTCCGGTGCCCGAGGGAGGAGGGTTAATTTTAGACAGTGACTTTGCATTTGCCCTGGACCAGGGAAATTGCACACAGACAGTGTGACTGCAGCTAACTCCTTGTCACAGCATCACTTTTTGCAGCCTCAGACACTTCCTAAAGAGACACCCTGATGTCCCCCTTCCCAGTCCTGACCCACAACGTGGCTCCTCCCTGAGCCAGACTCAGCTCCCATGAAGAACACAAGCGTCAGAGCAAGCACAGGAGGGTCTGAAAGGCAGAGAAGGGACAAGGAGAAAGTGTCTCCAGCTGCAGCTGGGAAGATGCTGATCAAAGTGGACGACTGGACAGGAATGAAAAAGCAATTATTGTTTTTGGGCATAAGGGGCACAGTCTTCTCCCCAAGTCCTCAGCCACAAACTGGAACACGCCAGGCACCCCGAGCTGCCACAGAGCTCACGCCTTACCATCAACACTGGGCAGAAGCTGCTCCTGAGCTCTTGCCCTTTCATCCTCCACAGCCACCATCCAGGTGTATTCCAGGGCCACATTCCCTGTATTGGACAGCTGGAAACGGCAAAGCAGGGAAGAGGAATAATAAGGCCAAGGAATACAAGGGAAACAGAGAAGTAACACTGTACAGTGGGCTCCTGGCAGACATTCCTTTATCCTGAGTGGCATCTTCTTCCCCAGGCAACTCGGCCGTAGTTGGATCACTGACCTGAGCCGCCCTAAGACAAAGTATTGCAAAGTCTGGAAGAAAAAGAGGAAAAGGCAGACCTGGTGCCCAGGAAACGTAATGCGAGAGTCTTACTCTGGTCTTTATGTCTCAGTTTCAGATTATTTTGACTGCATGCTTGTCCTTGAGTCGATGAAGACAGGCAACCACACAATGCAAGCGAAACCATGGGTGTTCTCAGCAGAAAGGCACAGCAGAACCAAACCTCTCCTGGCACGTCCTGGCAGGACAGCAGCCACCATCTCCTGCTGGGCTTCATGGGCAGACACAGAGGCCCCAGCACCCAGCCAGGACTTGGAAAAGATGAAAGAAGAAATGATTTGTTTACAGGGACGATGAACAGGTCAGACTGCACATAAGGCCCTAGAATGGACTCAGGTCCACACGCTGGACATATCCACATCCAGTATCTCCACATCCTGGCATGTGCCAAATTGTGTGTAGAAGCAGAAACCTCAGACCCAGCAGGCAGCAACACCCCCTCCAAGGCTGATCAGCCCGTTTCAAATTAGAAGAGGTTTATTAAGTAGCTGAGCAATGAGCGTGTCGGTGTGATCTCTACTGGCACGGGACCACAAGTAGAAGGAAAAGCAGAGGCCACCAGAGAGCACGTGTGGCTCTGGGGAAGCAGCCCTGGGCAAAGTGATCTCCCACGCACGAGTGGGAGACATGGCCTGGCCTCCAGCACTCACTTGAACGTCCTCGTCTGGAACAGCAATGTCTCCTTGAACTCAGTCTTGTTCTTGTCCAGCTTGAAGTTGGCATAGTCAACGACAGCACTGAAGCAAAGCTCCACCTCACGGCTGCTCTGCTCCAGATCAGTGGGAGCACATTCTGAGTCTGTCTCAATCATCTCCAAACACAACAGGGAAGAATCACTGAGCAGAGCCCCGAAAGCCAGGCTGGGAGTCTTTTGGCCTCCAAAATCAGCCACATATAGGGGCCAGAAAGGACCGTTTCCCTGGAAAGGTGACACTTGATCCTTCTGCTGTAGTATCTGTACCTACTGATCAAAACAATCACCACCACGACTGCGAATAGACCCAAGCGGACCATGACCAGATATCAGCCCCTCTGTATCAACCCTGTAGAGCGTCTGACTTTTTCCCTGGCTGCCTATAAATCCAGCAGGCCTCTAAAATAGGATTAAGTTCCCCAGCTGGAGCTCTGTGGATGGAAAAACCCCAGGAATTAACAAACCTAGAAAGCACCTTGTCCTTATTTTAGGAGGAAGTACTTCCTGGATGGCATGGGTGGGGCCACAGCTACAATGGCAGAGCTTGGGGATGGGCATGAACTCACTAGGAATGTCTTGGACTGCTGATGCTCTGATGGGGAAGAAGTTTGTGATTACAGGTGTTACAATGGTTCAGAAACTAGACAAGAACCATCACTCAAGAGAAGTGTTTGGCAATAGCGACAGTAAAGGCAAGAGTCTCTTGAGATGAGACTTCTTCTCCAGACAACTGCATGACTGCCGCACAGCCCTTGGGCTGCTTCGTGATGAGACACCCCACGTGATATAGAGATCACAGCCCAAACCTCTGGTGTCAGCGCAGACACAGCTCAGAGCTCACCCAAAATGTGATGGTGGGTGGTCAGCATACACAGAACAGCATTAGTGTTGCTCTCCAAATCAAAACAACAGACAGACTGCAGTGGATTCAACTCCTTCTTGGGGAAAAGGCACTGAATTGAACAAAGAGATTTTACCACCATAAAACATGTTATAAAATGTGAGCACCCATTCAGCACACGCTGCAACGCTTCAGCTTTTAGCAGAGACCAATAGTTTGCGTGTGGCGAAATGTCTCTTGTCAAACTAAGCACCTCTTATCACAAAGACTTCCCCATCTTTTGTGAGTGCATCAGACCACCACATCTACCTCTCCCCTAAAATGCACTGCTGGTTAAGCTCACGGGTGGATAAAACATCAGCAGGAAGCAGGAGCTGCTTAGACAGCAGAGACGGCAGCCTGCTGCCATCAGCAGTTCTTTTTTTGGAAGCTAGGATGGCTTTGGCTTTTGTCCTTCCTACCTTCTCCTCGACAAGGCACGCGGCTGCTGGGTCCCTCGTGTTATCCATCCCCTTGACAGTGTGCAGACGCTCATCCCAGTCAGTCACCTCCTCTGCTGGCAGCTGGAAGGCAATCCTGGTCACCTGACACTTTACAGGGTGCGCTCTGAATGTGACTGGAACATCCGATTCCAAGGTTACTGTGATGTCCTTGGCACAGCCAGCAGGGAGGTGTCCCACCTAGGGAGAATCAGAGAGCCAAGAGCAAACTGGAATCACTGGCAAAGACAGGACCGACAGCGAAAGGATTGATGTGGTGAGCAGCTGTGCCAGGAATCTGCATCTTACTGTGTGTTACTCTGAAGTTTCCTAGAGGAAAGTACAAACAAAAGATGCCACTTCCCACAACACGGAGGGGCTGACAGCCCTGCCCCAGGAAAGCCGGGCACTGCATCTCCTACGTAGCACTGAAACGGCCTCTCACTGGGACGTGGGGAACTCCCTGCCAGCTCCCAGGAACCTACCAGGCAGTGCTCGAGTCGTGGAAAAGGCAGAGACATGCAAGCTCACCTCGGGGGAGAAGTGAAACAGGGAGGCTGCCAGCTACTCAAACTGCATCTCCACCACTCTGCTGCGATTGGTGATGGTGAAGGTCACGGAGTAGGGCGTCCCAACGTGACAGTCCCCAAACTGGATGTGATCCACTCTAGCAGCTGTTCAGGATGAGAGCCAGGGATCTCAGCATGAGGTGAGCTCCATCTGCTCTCCTCACAGCACAGACACAGGTATATGTCCAACTCTTGTCCTCGCTCCAAGCTTTCCTCCCTCTGGGAGATGCAGTTCCCCATCTCGCCTCTTTCAGGGTGGTGTCCTATAGAGGACACAAATGAAGCTACATCATCATCATCTCCATGACGTACCATGGACTGACAGACTTCCTTGTGGAGATCATAGAATAGTTTGGGTTGGATCATCTTAAAGATCATCTAGTTCCACCCCCTGCCATGGGCAGGGAGATCCCACTGGATCAGGCTGCCCAAGCCCCATCCAACCTGGCCTTGAACACCTCCAGGGATGGGGCAGCCACAACTTCCCTGGGCAACCTGTTCCAGTGTCTCACCACTCTTACAGTGAAGAATTTCTTCCTAATGTCTAGTCTAAATTTGCCCCTCTCCAGTTTATACCTGTTCCCCCTCCAGACCCTTCAGGGACCAGAAGTTCACTATAACATCTCCTCTGAGCCTTCTCCTCTCCAAGCTGAACAAACCCAACTCTCTCAGCCTCTCCTCGTATAGGATGTGCTCCAGCCCTCTGATCATCTCTGTAGCCTCCTCTGGACCCATTCCAATAGTTCCATATCCCTCCAGAACTGGACACAGGACTCCAGATGAGGTTTCACAAGAGAGGCACAGAGGGGCAGCATCCCCTCCCTCGCCCTGCTGGCCACGCTGCTTTGGATGCAGCCCAGGACACAGCTGGTCTTCTGGGCTGCAAGAACACATTGCCGGCTCATGTCAAGCTTCTCATTGACCAGCACCAAACTGCCAACTGCTTGTTTACGTCACTGTCACTTCAAAGCCCCCACATCAGTCTGCACGTGGAGTTGCACACTTCCAAGTTTGGCTCAACGCTGTCTTTGTGCCCTGACAGTTGCTTCACTCCTGGCAGCCTGCAGGATACGTGTGTTACGTATCCGTGCCACGCTTGCATGCTATCTCATCCCATCCCAAGTGCTTTGGCTGTCCATCTGTCAAGGCTATACAACACACCTCGATTACTTTGTTTTGGGGGCATCCACTGAGCTTCAGAAATGCTGATGTCCAGAGAAACCTCATAGATCTCCACAAGGACTTGGATAGTTTCAACCTGAAGAGTGCCCAGGAGATTTTCTGCATCTGAAACCTGAAGCAGCAAGAAACAAACTTACACCACTGTCCTCAATCCTTTTGGTAGACAATATATGACTCCTTGTCTCTGTCAGCTGCTTGCACCGCAGCTTTCCCTGCTTGACAAGCATTTGTGGATTCGCAGATTTTCCTACCCTGTTTATCTCATGGGCTGATGTTATCCTGCATTGCGAGTCCCTTGCTGCTACGGGCCTGGCACCTGGCAACACAGGTAGAGAGGCCTCTCAGGAAGGCTCATCCTTTTGGCCCCTTTGCAGGGTGCCTTTCAAGCGCAGTATCCACCCCTAAGAGCACAGGGCTGCTCCCTCTTACCTCCAATCAAAATGTTTTCTCAATGCTGACAGCCTCTGTGGCCTTGAAATAGAGATGCACGATAAACTCATTGCCGGGACCAACAATGCCCATAGGTTGCGACACAGAGAAGCACTCGCCGAGGTTTTCCAACCCACAAATCCACTCGGCCACAGGCAATCGGGTGCAGTTTCTCAGGACAAGGGTTTTGCTCTCCATCCTGCAGAGACAGGGAAACACTCAGAACCAGCTGCTCAACAGTCATACCAGCCTTGCATCTGGTTGCAACTTGAAGCAGTCCTATCCACGCATCTGAAACCACAGCTGAATGTTCTCTCTGTGTCACAGGTCTCAAAAGTGAGGTCCTGGGCTAAAAGCGTATCAAAAAGAAGGGAGATCAGTAGGAGCAACTGGGCTGTTCTCTGAACCAGCAGAGAAGACACAGATGCATCAAAATGCTCATCACACAGCATTGCTGGGGACTACAGAGCTTGTGGCTGTCATGGGATCTCCATGTCAGCAAAAAAACAGTGATCAAGAGAATGGGAACAGCTGGGAGAAAGAGGGATGTTAGCCCAGCCTCTGATCTCAGCAGCCACACAGCCAGCAAGAAGCAGCAGAGTGAACATGAGCCAGCAGCGGCCCAGGTGGCCAAGAAGGCCAATGGCATCTTGGCTTGGATCAGAAATGGGTGACCAGCAGGTCCAAAGAGTTTATTCTGTCCCTGGACTCAGCACTGGTGAGGATGCGCCTCGAATCCTGTGGTCATTTCTGGGCCCCTCACTCCAAGAATGATGTTGATGCTTTGGAGCGTGTCCAGAGAAGAGCAACAAAGCTGGGGAAGGGGCTGGAGAACAAGTCTTACGAGGAGCCGCTGAGGGACCTGTGGTTGTTTAGCCTGGAGAAGAGGAGGCTGAGGGGAGACCTTATTGCTCTTTACAACTGCCTGAAAGGAGGTTGTAGAGAGAACGGTGCTGACCTCTTCTCCCAAGTGACAGGGGACAGGACAAGGGGGAATGGCCTCAAGCTCCGCCAGGGGAGGGTCAGACTGGACATCAGGAAAGAAATTTTTCACAGAAAGTGTCATTGGACCCTGGCAGAGGCTGCCCAGGGAGGGGGTGGAGTCCCCATCCCTGGAGGGGTTTAAAAGGCAGGTAGAAGAGGTGCTGAGGGACATGGTTTAGTGGCAGATAGGAATGGTTGGACTCTATGATCCAAGAGGTCTTTTCCAACCGGGTGATTCTATGATTCTATGATTCTACGAGAAGCTGAAGGGGACCCCACTGACAGCGCTTCTGCCCAGAAGAACAGCCGCAGGATGACTGACCTGTGGAGAAGCACCCTGTTGAAGTGCACCTTTGTGGGGCTGCCCTCCAGCTCCGCCCACACCCCCTGGCAGCACAGGCGGAAGACCACCGGATCTTTAATGTAGTAGACGAGGTTGTATTCCACAAACCCAGCTGAAGTGGGGTACTTACAGCAACAAGTTTTTAATGAGGACTGGGAGCAGACTGCAGATGTAGTGAAGGGCAGGAGAAGCTCTGTTGCTGAAGGAGCTTCTCTTCCCTTGTCACATCACTGGAGTAAAATTATCTCTCACCAGGCAAGCAGATACACATAATTTGTTATCTGCTGTTAGAGTTAATTTGCTGACTGCACTTTTGGAAAGTCCCAACTTATTTTTCTTTCCTGACACATCTGAGATTTTTTCTGCACTTCTGTTTCCCGTACATGTTACTGAGCCTAATTCAAGTCAAGATGCAGCCTATGCTGTTGGCAGATACAACAATTCTAGGTTTATGAGCATCTGTCCTATGTATTTCATTTACATTTAACCTACCCTACACTAAGGCTTGAAGTATAAAGGCCACAGTCATTACCTACAGCAAGCCAATTTATAGGTGATCCGAATGATTGGGGAATTTATGCATCGGGCTGCTATCACAGTACGGAAACAGTCCTGTCGTGTATCTCTGTCTGCGTAACAGAGGAAAGAGCGCTCCGTAATGAAGAGGTTGAGAGGGTCAGATGTGTCCCCAGCATCACTGTTGAAAACATCCCAGTAGCAGAGTGAAATCCAATCTCTTTACTGTTCAGTAGAACTCACACCTTAAAAGCTTTCTGATACCGGGTGAATTGGCATGAGGGTAAATAAGGAGGACTTAATTGGAAGTACTTTAATGCGGATGGTGCAACGAAGGTCTTCTGATCAGTAACAGTAAATGTGTGATTTGCTAAGGGATGGACCCTCTCTGAAGGGTTCTACCAGCGGGGCCACGGCCATTGCAGAGCTGGGGGCACGAGTAAGTCTGGCTTGGTCTGAGTCTACACGCAGGCACGCCTCTGCTCTTCCCGTGCTCTGTTACTTTTCAAAGCACACCTGAGCCCACGGCTGAGAGCCGCAGCACTGACATACCGCTCTCCTTTAGAGCAGGATATGCATCTCCCAGGGTTGAAGCAGCTGAAGGAGCTCAGCAACCTTGTGCTACTTGTGTTTTCTGAGGCCATGGCTGTGTGTGTGGCCCTAAAAGATGCCATCCATCCGGCATAACTGACCTGCCAGTATAGGAGAGAAAGCGTAGAGATTTCAGATCCCCGTTGTTCTTCATGCTGTTTCCGACACCTGCCTGGCACTGGTCTGCCTGCTTTGTCCTGCCTTGGGCTTGTGTTTAGCAGACTGAGCTCTTCACTTCACCAGTCAACGTCTCTGTTTCCTAGAAGCTCCTGAGCACTCAGTCAGGAAGTGTCTGGTGGTTGCTCAGAGTTCCTACAAGCCTTGCTCCAGAAGACTGGCTGGGGATGTGAAGACCCTGACTTGAAGAAGCATGGAGCAGGGAGTATTGGTAGAGACTTAGTGGAGACGTTGGTCTGGGTCCCTTCCCTGCTCTGAGCTGGGGGAGGAAGGGCCGTGGTCTCCCCGAGAGCTCTGGGGCACTGGTTTGACTGGAGTGGCCCTGGGTGCTGGTGCAGCTGCTGGAGCAGCCCCAGGTTGGCTTTTGCCTGGCTTGTGCTCAGCTCTCGTGGGTCCTTGGCTTTTGCGGGCTGGGGCCAAACCCTTCCCACCCTGAAGGCGACACCGCCTGTCAAGAGAGCCACTGTGAGACTGCAGAGACAGGACAAGGCAATGTGAAAAGAGACGTTTCTAACACCAGCAGACACTGTTTTATTACTTATTCCTAGACGAACTTGTTCCTACATCTACAAGATCGCTCGCTGCACAAGTTGCTGCTGCTTCCAGCCCGACCCCTTTCAACGTCCATCGCCATGCCGGGCAGTCGGGTCGTTTGGAGGGCAGTAACAGCTCGGGCAGTGTGGGTAGACAGGACCTCGGTGGTTCTGTGGTCGTGGCACGGGAGGGTATTGATGTGCCGGAGGGTGGAATGGGAGGGCACCAGCCCCTGGGACTTGTTCGGCATCCGGACCGGGCCACCAGTCTGGGCGTGGAGGGGGTGCGAAGAACAGTGGGGCAGGAGGTGTGCGGCGCTGGGGCGAAGGCGCAGATGGAGCCACAGCCGCCTCCTGGACATTCTCCGGGCTGTCTCTTTGGCGCTGTCTGCCCAGGGCCGCACCAGCACTGACGCTCGGTGCATCTGCGTCAGCCCATGGCTCAATTGCTGCGGGGCTGGGGGCTGCAGACCTCTGGGCTTCGCTCTCTTCCTCCTCCTCTGCTCCTGCCGCCAATGGGCTGTGCGGTGGTCGTGGCACGGGAGCGGCACAATGTTCTGGCAGAGTCTCCCTCGCCGGCTCTGGAGCACGGGGTTGAGGTGGGCTCATCCTGTCGTCCAGCCAAGGAAGCAGACTGGGCCTCTGAGCTGGCTGTGGAAGGCTCTCAATTCCTCGCGGGGCAGGAGGTGTAGAGCACTGTGGGGAAGCCATGGATGGAGCCAGAGCCGCTTCCAGTTCATCCTCAGCACTGTGTTTGCGGCGCCGTTTGGCCGGGGCTGGACCGGCACTGGTGCTCGGTGCATCCAGGTCAGCCCACGGCTCAGTCGCTGTGGGGCTGGCAGCTGCACGGCTCTGGAATCCGTTCTCTTCCTCAGCTTCTTCTGCCACCAGAGCATCAGCTCGTCTCTTCTTTCGGCGCTCGTCCTCCTGCCCGGGGCTGCGTGGGGCTGCAGCCGGGGCTGGCTCTCCTTCCCCGGGGCTTTGCACCCACGGCCCGAGGAGGTCGGGCTGATCTCTGCGGAAGAAGGGGTTGTAGAAGAAGTGCAGCTGCAGAAGGCAAAGGAGAGGAGTCAGTGTCATCCTTTCCAGAAAGACAGAGACAGAGATTCTCTAGCCAAGCCTTTGCCTCGGCAAAGACACAGGTGGTTCTGACAAAGAGCTCTCGGTGGGCCTTGAAACCTCCAGCTTAGATGAATAAAATGTTGGGATGGAGATTTTGTATGTAGTGAGCACGCTGGGGTTCTCGGTAGGTGAGAGCAGGGAAGCATAGCGTTTTCCAAGCCTTCAAAATAACAGAGAATCCCGAATACCACTGGGTTTCAAGCCCTCTCCCAGCGTGGAATGCACCTGTCAGACATAACACGATGCTGATATGTGTCTTGTCAGCGTTGAGCAGATGCCACAAGATGGGAACTTTTGGTGTAGCCGCATAGAGAGCAAGCACAAAACGAGCCCCAGCGACGGCACTGTGCTTGCCTCTCACAGCCATAAGCAAAGCCCTCTGGTCAGCACTTCTGCTCCTCCAAAATCCTGCGCTTGGAGTTCCTGACCCTGAGACAAACCCGGGCCGTGTGCTCCCACCGCCGTCCTCCCCACCTGCCTGGGAAAGGTTTCTTCTACCTCAATGTGACCCTCTCCCCAGCAAAGGTCTTGAGGGTTCTCTGCTGGGGGAGGAACTCGCTTACCCTGCCCAGAGAAGGTCCTGCAGCTGCTATGGCCTGCAGCTCCTCCACGGACATAGAGATGGGGCAATCTTCCTCCAGCGTGTCGAATCCATGGAGGTGCAGTTGGAGGATGAAGCCTCCCATGGAGTCTGTTCCAAAGACATTCCTCCTCAACACTTCCTCGCAGAAGAGCGTTTCTGCGATGACAATGCAGTTGCCATTGTCGGCCCACCAGATTGACTGGAAGCGATGGCTGCCGACGATCTCCCAGAGCTTGCCGAGGAACCTGCGGGCTGAAGAGGGGCAGGGTTTGGCACAGCTGTCCTCCCAGGAAGGATAACGAAGGCCGGGCTTGAAAGGCCTTCACACTCCTCAGGCCTACCTTGAGAGTTCTCTCCTGCCAGAGGCACGCTGGCAGCATTCCCGGCTGCTGCCATATCACGTCCTGCGTGGTTGGGAGAAGACAAAGGCACCCAACCAGGCTCCTCCGTGTCGGAGGATGAGTCTGCCGAAGGCGAGTCCCTGTTATTTGTCATTGCCGAGCTGCCTTGCAGCTTGGAGCCTCGTCCCTTTCCCTGAGCAGCGAGACTGCGTCCTGCCTGTCAGAGGGCCGAAGGGCTGTGGCGTATGATGCCTCAGTGCCCGGGCAGCAGCTCCACAAGTGCCCTGGGCTCACTGTGACCTCACAGGGCGGCACTCGTCTCCTGGCAACAGGAGGTGGAAGAGAGCACAAGGTGCTAAAAAGCCCTCTTTCCTTCCCGTTGCATGCCTTGATTCTGTGTATGTGTTTATGCTGATTGTGTTTGTGCCTGTGGATATGAAATATTAGACAATATCGGTCTCTTGAAATACTTCACCCTGAGATTTGTGCTTTGCCTTCCTATCTTGGTAAGAATGTTTTGCCCTTAGGTAGCTTAGTTAAGAGTTTAGTTAAATTAAGGAGTATTTCCAAAGGCAGACAAAGCTTTGCAGGGGAAGGAATGGGAAGATGGAGTGTAAGAAGCAGGAGAAAAAATGGGAAAAGGAATGCCTACCCTGTTTTCAGTGTTTAAGTGAAATCTTTCTTTGAAGGGAGAGAGAAAAGTGAGTAAGAGGTAAAGCAGTGTCTCCGGTAAGTCACTTGTCCCTTCTGCTCCTGCTCAACCAGTACTGTTGCCTCAGACCTGTACTTGCACTCATCTTGCATCACTGAGGTCTGCAAGGTTAACTACTTCAAAACAATTATCCTTAAAAGAGAGTACTGATGTCTGTGGCTTTCTGTTTCCTTCATTATTTACGGTGCTATTTATCATACTGTATTTCAGAGGTATATTATTATGATTCGGGAACTCTGTGTGTCTGGCCAGTCTTTTAAAGACACAGAAATACAGTTTAGTTGTACAGACTCCAAAGGCACATCAAAGCACTATTGCGGTTATCTAAAATGGTGCTTCGGTTCAATAAAACTATATATATGTGTGCATTTGTATATCTGTATGCATCTATGTACACACACACACACAAACAAACATAAAAACACCTTTAAAAGTTGGCATTTTTGAACTGCTGTGGTGATATGATATCTACATAATAATATAGTCTGCTTCACAGAGCAATGGACATGAAATTGGGATAATTGAGTTCTACCCGTAGCTTTGCCTCTGTTGTGGTTTTTTTTCAACAAATAAAGATTTACCAATTGCATTTGTAAAGCACCCTGAAATAAAACGCGTTATACATTTTCCAGCAGCTGTGCTCTTATTCTTCTCCAAATCATTTGTGCAAAGTCTTGTGGAAGCATCAGCATTTAGAATTCTAATATTTGATGGCAAGACATGTTAATAGTCTGCTTTATTAAGTGTGTTTCTAGACATTTCTCTCTATCAACACACATGCCTTCAAAATAGCTGAATATAGTACATGCCATCATTTCATGATTCCGTGGTTTATTACCATTATTTCCAAGGAATGAAAACAAAATTAGGATAGTTGCTATAGTGGTTACTACATGTGTGCAAGCATCAGTGGATGTCTTTCTGCTCGGACAAGCAAAAGCTTGTGCTGTGTTTTCCAAAAGGAGATAGTTGACTCCTTTCCCTCTCCAAAGTAGGTAATGGTATTCCTACACTATCAGTGTATTTAGCCAAACTTGCAAGAACCTCTGTGACATCTAGGACTCAAAATGTCCTGGAATTTTGCAGTAATAGCTTGATTGTTTTCTTATTTGTCTTTTCTGTGTATGATTATTTGTAAAAGGGCATACATAATCACCTTGCTTCTGCTTGCTGAGCTCGGACTAATTATTTATTTAGTAAGACTGTCAATATATTTGAGCTAAGAAATGGAAAACTTTTAATTAAAAGAGTTAAAATGTGGTATTTTCTACTCCCATGCCCTGACCCGAGATGGGAAAGCTTGATACAAATCCTCTGCACTGAGCCCATCAGGTGCTCATTGGCTGAAACTGAGCTGTGACAGCGGTACCGGAGAGTCACATCAGAGCAGGACTAAAGCTGCAGTGTGGGTAAGCATGAAAACTCACTAACCGTTCAATCAGTTCTGATCAGGGTGAAGAAATTATGCAAAGAATGATAATGTGATATTTTTTGGGATATAGTACTGTTATAGCTGCAGACTACTTGTATGGGAGCCGCTAAACTACGTGTGGAGATGTTCTCCCATGCAAGCGTGGTAAAACCCTTGAGATGAATTTAAGATTGAGTCTCTCCATTCCACCCCACACCCTCCAGAAAAGATGCAGAGCAGTCACAGAATTAAGAAATAATTCCTTAAGTTGCAAAATTTAATGAGTTTTCTTAAGCTCCCTCACTGTCCTCAGGCATTATTTCCTCCCCTGATGGAGCAGTGCCTTCCCTGCCAAAACACCCTGGATGTGTGCAGAGAAAAGAAAGATGGAAGAAGTGTTAGCTGCTAATGCATGACTGTGAGGTGTATGGTAGCCTGGGAATGTTGGCCTGTTCTGGAAGACAAAATGACAAGTTGACTGCACTTTTTAGGACCTGTTTACTATTCTGTGATAAGTATCCATGATAACACAACAGTTTCCCTCATACTGGTATGTAGCATCAAAATAACAATAAATGCTGACTTAAATCAATGTGGTTGAATAGAATTTGCTGTTAGGTGTGCTGGAAAAACCCTCTAGACTTCCCACACAAGGAAGAAGAGTCTGAAATATATAATTTAATCTTTTTAGTTATGTGACTTGCCTTTTATTCTTTTCTTTTCCCTCCCTCTCACTTTGTTACTGAAGGATATAACAAATAATGTATTTATTCTACTTGTATGCACTTGAACATCTTACTAAAGGTCAATACTAATTTATAAAATGTTTCCATTCATTTCAAACAGTGGTTTTCTATTTCTTTTGAGGAAATCCAGAGTTACACCTCAATAAAGAGTTGAATGCTATAACAAACCAACTCACACTACGGAAACTTTTATTTTATGCATGTGATGTATAATGTAGTTTCTGGATGCCTTTCGTATGACCGACAAGCACATAGATGCCCAAAACTTCTTATAATGATCACACTTCACTCACTTGTAGACAAGTTCAGGGTTTGTTGCTTTTTAGATGGCGTAGAAAGATGAGTCTTGTTTAAATGTTACACTCTCATATATTTGCCATCAGATGTGATAAAAGATATGCTTTCTTTTCAGTGAGACTATCAAACACTTTTAAACCCAAATTGCACATATTCTCATAATACTGCTCGAACAGCCCAATGGAGCTCCAAGTGCTTCCACTGTACGGCATGCAATTCTTTATCCTGGCCAAAAGTAGAGTGACCTGTAGACACTTCAGCAACACACAACAGTCATGCAAAAGCCTTAACGCCTGTTTATAGAATGGCAGAGTGGTTTTAAGCCCCGTGCAGCTGCCTTAACACCGGGATGTTTAAGCCTCCAGATGCTGAGCCTCAACTCAGAGAGACCCGGAGCAAAATGAGTCCTTGTTCTGTGAAGCCTCAGCTTCACTCTGAATACTATCAGCTGCCATAACAAGGAAGTTATGTCATGACACCAAGGAACAGCCTGATAGAAATGCAGCAGCTTCAAGAATCCCAGCACAGGAATAATACAGTTAGGCCCTCTTGTTCCTGCCACTCTGCTGTGAACTGGGAATATTCTCCACTCCTACATAATCCATATGCTCCCATTTCTACAGTTCTGTCTGTGTAAACATAAAATGGAAATGAGACTTTCCCTTCTTTAGGACAACTCTGTTCTAGCTGGTAGGAAAGGTCTGTGAGAGGAGAAAAGAGAGCGCACCTCTTCCTGAAGTGCCATGGAAATAGCAGTGACCTTTACCTGAACGGCTCTTCTGCCTCCATGAGCACGAGGTGGTGGACTCTTTCCTTTCTTTGGCCACCAGTCAGTCCATAAGTATCTCCATTCCTTAATTACCTTCTGAACACAGGTGTCACCAATCGGGACAGTTGAAGGAGGTGACAGCTTATGAACTATGGAGCATTTTATATATGAGCTCAAAGTTATGGATACCTCACAGCTGTTTCTGCTACGCTGCATATGTGGATCTGTATAGGATATACAGGGCTGTAAGTACCACCCACATCTAAATAAATCAGTTAGCTGTCCGAATTAGGACTCTCATTTCCCTGTACAGGCAGGAGATCCTTCAAAACATCTGGATATCCCAAACTGCTTGAGGGCTTCTCGCTGATGCTACAGAGGGTGTCCCCTCACCCCATCTGTGGAAACATGTTTGAAAGTTCTTCCCTGGAGGGGACAAGACTGGGAATAAATGGTGAAATATTCAATAGACGTAATCAAAAGAGTAAAGAAATCAAAACAAGGATAACCAGCAAAGCTCCGAATGACAGGAAGGAACACATCTACAGCTGACACAGTAACTCAATTTTTTTTATTTTTTTCAAACCCTTAACGGCTATTGAAAAAGAACTTGAACTCCCTATACAAACATTACTATTTCTATTATTCTATATGCTAATGCTAAAAGATTAATACTATAATAACTAGAAAACACCTAACAACTATAAAGAACACCTAACAATTATCTACAGAAAAAGATTATCTCCACCCTCCCACGCACCCAAATCTACCATTGCCCCCCAACCACCCTGCCTTATTCTTCCTCTGTCTCCCTATTCCACAGCTCTTCGCTTCAGAGGGGGGGCTGGACTGGTGGATTGACGTTTTTGCCCCCTCCTTTTTGCCATGCCCGGCTCTGTTGCTCTCATTTGCTTCCCCACATCCCGCTGTGGCTGATGAGGCCTCATCCTGATGGTCTTCAAAACTGCATGCCTTGGGCCCGCGCTGGCGCTCTGGAAGGTGGTATCATCCAGCGTAAGTTGCCCCATCAGCCGTGACAGAGCCGCGATGTCATTCTTGGTGATGTTAATGCGGGCGCTTCCGGGGTGTCTGGCAGGCGGGATGTGGGGAGCAGCGTGGTGGTGGGAGGTGACAGAGGAATCCTTGTTGTGGATGCCCTGGGCTGGCCCAGCAGGAACAGGTCTTTCGGAGAGGCTTAGGTTGGAAAACAGCCTCTCCAGCTCCTGCACTCCTGGAAAAGCACATGGCACACCGTGAGCCCTGTAGTGCCCGGGATCTCGCAAGGCCATTTTCGGGGCCCGGCGGTATCCCAGGGGCTGCCCCGGCCAGAGGAACCCCACAGCCCCAGGGGTCCCGCGGGGCAGCACCTTGCCGGGACCCCGCACTGCAGCTGAGCCTGGGGGGGGCTGGGGGAGGCACCTTGGTGTTCTCCCACTCAATAAGACGGATCTGGGGTTGGAACGGCACCCACATGGAGGCATCTGCAGGACGGCAGAGGGGAGTGGGAGCTGTGCTATGCCGGGGGGACGCTCCGGAGTCACCTGCTGAGCCGGCTCTCACGGCTGGGCTCCCCCGGCTCTGCACCAGCGCGGGGCTGGGGCACTCCCCACAGCGTGAAATGCTGTGCCCGTGGGACGCGGTTGCGGATCAGGGAGGAAACTCGCTTACAGCAGATAAAATAGCAGAAGTGCCCCCAATCCTTTGGGGAATTCTCTGTACATTGTGTTTCCTGGGCGTGCACCACCGAGGTGAGGGAAGGGACAGTTGCACGGGATTGCTGAACCCTCGTGTCAAAAATGCCAGGGGTGCTGGGGATGCTGGAGGTGACGGGGTGCCAGAGCGGATGGGGATGCCATACCTGTTGGGAGCGCCTGGGTTGTGACCCCCGCTGGGCGAGCCCGGGCAGCAGGCAAGGGTGGTCTCAAGGGGTTGATGGAGCCTGAAAGAGAGACAGGAGCCATTGCTGGCCGTCACCTCTGCTCTCGCTTTCAAGAGCATCTCCAGGCTCCGGGGATCAGTCCTACCTTGGGGGTAAATGTTTCTGGGATTAAGGCGGGAGCTCAGGAACCACGCCATCACGAGCAGGTTGCAGAGCAAGATGGCCGTCTGCTGGTCTGCTGGTTGCTAAGGACTCTTTGGGGTGCTGGCTCTGGCGTCTGATTGGTGGTCGCCTAGGAAGGACTCTTGGGGCTCCCTGTGTTCAGCCCCGCCCCCAACTGCCACCCCAGAGTCTCATGGGGAGGGAACGGTTCAGGGTGGTTACGAATTGGTTGGATGGTTGCATCCAGAAGCGAGTGGTGAGCAGTTCAATGTCTGGATGGAGATCGGGGACAAGTGGTGTCCCTTCAACTCTGCCATGGCACCAGTGCTGTAGAATATCTTCAGCAATGACAGTGGGATCGAGCGCACCCTCAGCTACTTGGCAGACGACAGGAAGCCAAACAGCGCAGTTCACGTGCCTGAGGGACAAATACTACATCTGCGGGAAAATTGTGTCCCTCCTGTACTTGTCCTGTCCTCAGAACTCTGTCGAACCTTCAGACAGTTCCCAGCCTCACTAAGGGGACTGCTGGGACTGAACTCTTTCCTCACCATAATGCAGTGAGTAAAGTTAGAGTATGAAAATAAAGACAACTTCCCAACACATCTCCATCCCATCATGCCTCTCTAAACAGAACGGACACTATTACCAAAACCGACACAAGTACTTCCCAAAGGGGACTATACTTCATCCACTGTATCATACGCATCCCCGAATGTATGTGTGTGGAAAAAAAGGATCTCTGTGTCCACTGAATGAATTCACACAGAAGCCACAAAGTTGAGAAGAACCCGGTCCCTAAGGGAGGCAATTCTTACACTGCCTCCTCATTCATCTCAGACCTCTTCTTCTCATCTTCAATGAATAAAGCAGAGCAGAAAGTTAATAACTCTGGTGGATTTTAAAAAGCACAGATGCAATGCAGAGACAGCCTTTAATTTGCTTCCTGTTACCCACCCCTCCGCTATTTTCGACAGCATACAAACATCATATCACCCCTTTCCCTGCTAAATCCTCCTCCACCAGCAAAGCTGAGGAGAGCATGCAGGAAGACACGTACGCGTTACATATGCACTTCAAAGCTTTTATTATTTTTTAAAAAAATCCAAGTATGGGAAACATTCAGACATTAAACAAAAAAATTATACCCTCCCTGGCAACATAATTATTTCTATTAATATGTCAGCGAATACTAGTAGAATATTAATATGTTCCAAGAGAATAAATAACTGTAGAACAAGCTAATGAAAAATTCTAATGCTACCCATCCAACTCTATCACGCCCTCAAGCCTGGTGGTGGTGGCGGGTGGAGGCACGTTGGTGTTCCTCCACAGGATAAGACTAATCTGGGGATCAGAAAGCCAAACAGGAGAGGTGACCCAAAGTCTACGGTACATTCTGTCAGTTGGGTTTCCTTGGCATGCATCACCCATGCATCACCCAGGCGAGGGAAGGATGCTCACACAGCACTGCTGAACCCCTTTGTGACAAAAACACACTCAAAATTTCTTAATTTTTTTCATATTTCAAACAACTTTTAAGCCAATATTAACAGAACATTATTAGAATCCCGAGAGAGAAACAGAACTGTGGAACAGAAGCAAAAATACCTTATCAGAAAAACGTGCCCTGCCAAGCTCTACCACCACGCTCCATCCACCTCATCCCCATCTCCCCCATCTCCCTCTCATCACTGCTCTGGGTTTAACCCCACGTTCCCACCCCAGTGCTGACTCTCACAGCCCGGCGCTTGCTGGGAAGGGTTGCAGTGGATTGGTGCTTCTGCGTTTTTTGGGCATGCAATGTTGGGGCGCTGGAAGGTCCATCCCCACATGCTGCCATGACTCCTGGGGCCCCATCCCATTGTTGATCAACTGCTCACAGCTCAGGACTGCACTGAGCTCTGCCATCTGATGCTGTCATTGATGGTGAGCAGCTCCATGCACAGAGAGAGCAATTTGATGTCACTCTCAGAGATGGCTCTCCTGCTGCGTTCCGGGTGCGTGTTGGCTTGGGTGTGGGTTGCAGCACAGCAGCTGAAAATGTTGCTGCCTGGGGAGATTGTGCAGCCCAGAGATGGCCCCACGGGGACAGTCATTTTGGAGAAGGTGAGCTGGGGACATTGCCTCTCCATCTCCTGGAACCCCAGAATGGCCTGCAGCAGCGCTGGGAAGACTGGAATGCCTGGTATCTCCAGAGGGCACTATGGTGGGCACTGTGGTTGGCCCTGTGGTGTCCCAGGGGCTGCGCAGGCTGGGGGCTTGATCAGACCTTGTGCTGTGGAGGAGCCTGGTGGTGGCTGGTGGTGGCACGTCAGTGCTCATCGCCTGCTTAGAGCAGATCTGGGGCATGAAAAGTCATGGAGGCGTCTGCAGCCCTGCAGAGTGGAGTGGGAACAGTGCTGTGCTGAGGGGACTCTCCACGGTCACACGCCGAGCTGGCTCTCATAGCTGGGCTCCCCCAGCTCTGCAGCAGCTCGGGGCTGGGGCACTCCCCACAGTGCGGACTGCTGTGCCCATCGGACAGGGCTGCCGATCACGACGGAGAGTCGCTTATAGGAGGTCAAACAGGAGAGCCGGTCACAAGTGTCTGGAAAATTCTCTGTTCGTTGTGTTTATGCAGCACACACCACCCAGGCAAGGGCAGGGACAGTCGCACAGGATTGCTGAACCCTTGTTCAGCCAGGGAGGCAGGGGATGATGAAGGTGCCTGGTATTTAAAAATATTTATGTTGTGACACAGAGAAGCTCTCGACGAGGTTTTCCAACCCACAAATCCACTCGGCCACAGGCAATCGGGTGCAGTTTCTCAGGACAAGGGTTTTGCTCTCCATCCTGCAGAGACAGGGAAACACTCGGAACCAGCTGCTCAACAGTCATACCAGCCTTGCAACTGGGTGCAACTTGAAGCAGTTCTATCCACGCCTCTGAAACCACAGCTGAATGTTCTCTCTGTGTCACAGGTCTCAAGGGTGAGGTCCTGGGCTAAAAGTGTATCAAAAAGAAGAGAGATCAGTAGGAGCAACTGGGCTGTTCTCTGAACCAGCAGAGGAGACACAGATGCATCAAGATGCTCATCACACAGCATTGCTGGGGACTACAGAGCTTATGGCTGTCATGGGATCTCCATGTCAGCAAAAAAACAGTGACCAAGAGAACAGGAACTGCTGGGAGAAAGAGGGATGTTAGCCTAGCCTCTGATCTCAGCAGCCACACAGCCAGCAAGAAGCAGCAGACTGAACATGAGCCAGCAGCGGCCCAGGTGGCCAAGAAGGCCAATGGCATCTTGGCTTGGATCAGAGATGGGTGACCAGCAGGTCCAGGGAGGTGATTCTGTCCCTGGACTCAGCACCGGTGAGGCCGCGCCTTGAATCCTGTGTTCAGTTCTGGGCCCCTCACTGCAAGAAGGATGTTGAGGCTCTGGAGCGTGTCCAGAGAAGAGCAACAAAGCTAGGGAAGGGGCTGGAGAACAAGTCTTACGAGGAGCCGCTGAGGGACCTGTGGTTGTTTAGCCTGGAGAAGAGGAGGCTGAGGGGAGACTTTATTGCTCTCTACAACTGCCTGAAAGGAGTTTTTATGAACAGTGACTTATTTCTTAACCATAACTATCAGTGACATTCGTCACACAAGTTTTCAAAAAAATATTAGGGGTCAAAGACTACTCACAACAAACAAGCGACAAATATGTTATGGTCTGCTTAAATGCAGGCAGGAGGACAGAAGCGTGTCTATAGCACTGTCCCAAAAAACATCACACCGAAGCCCTTGGATCCAAATAGAGCATAGCTCTGCAAGGACAAAGATGAGAACAATCCATGAGAGCCCCTGCCCTCCCTGACTACAAACAGGAGCGCTTTCTTCTTCAGCTGCTCATGAAGGACTGTAAGCTAAGCATGGTAATTCCCGAAGTCTCAGGATTTTCAAAGAGAGCCATGCAAATTATTCAGGCTGCCCTCTGCTCTTACTTGGAGATCCCAACTCATTCGGAAAGAAGCAGCCTTTGATGATTTTACCTTTGGTCCGCTCACTATTTTCTGATGTTTCTTGAACCTTTTCTTCCCATCTGTTACGCTCCCAAAACCAGTCAATCCCGTCACCATTGCTAATTAAATTGCTAAACCTAAACTCTTCACTTCTAGTCTGAGCAGGTCTGTAAATTCAAATATATTAAGGAAAAAAACAGCACAACTAAACAAAAATGGGGATTGTGTGGGAAAATTTCATTTTGCACAGAAAGGGCAATAATCTTATAATTTATTTCTAAGTAACTAGACATATACATAGGACTGAAATGTACATATAAACATATAAATGTAATCATCAAAAAAATAAAACAACCAACAAAACCCCCCGAAGCACACAACTGTGCCTGATTCACTAATATGTAATTTTACGTGACGAGAACCATCCATGTTATTGGAACTTAACATGTAGAATTTTACTCAATTCTGGTCTCGAGAGACGAAAACGTGAGAAAGGGAAATCACACAAGGAATGCATCAGTTAAAAACGCCGACTGCACTCATTCTGTGCTGCACAAAGGTGAAATTTTGCTCATAAGTTCATTACACAGTTTAATCATTTATTTTGCATCACTAATGTATTTCTAAAACATACTAGGGGTACTGATGACTGTGTAATAAGTTTTTAACACAAAGCACACAGAAACAATTCAGTTGTGCACACAGGTGATGGTGTGATTACATCACATCACAGGCGATATCATCATTTGTTTAAAGACTACTATCTTCCAGGCGTTCCTTACAGTATTTTTGCTGCGGCTGAACTTAAACCGGCTATAGTTGATGTGTTTTCTTAAAATGGTAGTCCTACTTATGTCTCTGTAACCAATGCTAACAATGGACTTTACAGTTTGCATCTGCTCACTGGTACTGAAGAAAAAACCCAGACTATTTAGAATACAATAAAAGTGTGCCACATGAAGACATGTACCTAGATGCTTAGTTTTCCTCAAGAAAAATTAAATTAAATAGATTTCCTATGCAAATTAAAGTGCTGCTGTTTTACTTGTTTGTAAAATTATTTTAGCATTACATATGAGAGTGAGTTTAGTGGCAGTAAGGATCCAAAAGCCCAGACACATATTGAGTGATCCCTGCAACGCCACAAGGAGTATTGTCACTTGCCTCCACGAGTAGCTGCAGGCTTAGGAGTTCAATGAATTTCAGAAGCGTACTACTTACAGAGGAGGAAAGGAAAGCTTAGTTTTGCTGCTGAAGTCCTGGTTTGTAGAATCATGTGGCATTCTGCTCGCACATTTGGAGTTTCTAGCTGGGAGCTTTACCTGTGTAAGAGAAATCTTAACTTAATAAAAGGAGCTATGACCAAATAATAAAAGAGCTAGGATAAAAACAATCAAGAAGATTATATAATAGTATAACTTTGAGAAGTGAAGGTCAAAGGCCCCAAAAGTCTTCAAATTTTAGTATCTTACATACATTATTCCCATAAGTAAGAACAGAGGAGTAGAAAGGAACACCCAAGATAAATCAGCCCCTTAGTTAGATATTCTAGATCAGGTCAGCTGTTTGTTCAGTATGTCGAGAATGCAAATGTTCTCTCCACAAGCTTTTATCTCACAGTACGCTTCTACCCAAAGTTAAGCTTCTAATTCAAACTCATCCACTGCAGCCTCCCACCTTGGCTCGTTCCTCTGTGGGCAGTGTATGAAAACATCCTCTTCTTACTAAAGGCAGAGGGACCAGCAATTAATTGCCACCTCATTTCCTGCATTTTTGTTTCTATCAAAAGCATAAAGCATCCCATATAATAAGAAAACAGCTGTGGTACTTGAATTAGAGTTTTGAAGCTCAAACAAAGAAAGAAACGTTGGGGAAGCCTACAACAGAAAAGTGTATTTTATGCTCTGCAAAGCTTATTAACCAGTTTTTATGTGTTATACTAAAACATCCTTTTAATTAGAACCTCCATACTATTTGGCCGTTTTCTCTGTTAAACATCCACCTGGGCTAGCAGTCCATCGCTTTGCCATGAGCACAAAGATGAAATCCTTCATGCACTAACACATCTTTCCTTCTTTGCAAAATTCCCAGGAGAACAAGAATTATCCCTGTGATGAAGGCATTAGGGAGCAACTACAGTATATATCCCAAGGCATGGAGAACCATGCAGCGGTTCCCTGATCTCCAGTCCTCCCCTGTGCAGTGACAACTATAATATAAGGAACAGCAGAGACTCTAATGCTTCAAAGGAAACTGGCATAAAGCTCGAGAGCAAGGGCCCACTCGGGAAACACTGTATTCCAAACTGAGCAGAAGAGGCACCCTTAGAGGCTGAAATGTTATTGCACTTGTCCCTAAGGATGCTCTTCGGGCTCTGTCTCCACAGCTCCATCACACATCTCTCTCCTCAGCAACTGCTTAGTCAGACTGCACTGAAAAATGTTTTCAATACCTTCAGTCTCAATACTTGAGGTACTTTGCTGCTGCATTATCATCACTTAGTCAAACAAATAAATGGAATATTCCTTGGAAATTTGCCTATGGTATATTGCAATACATCCCTTAACATTTCCACATACAGGAGGTAAGGTGACAAAACTAAAACCAAGACTGCAAGGGCTACATCCATCATCTCACTTGAAGGCTCTTCAGAAATGTACTCTTAAAACACAGGACAGAAACCTAATACAGAAGGAGATAGAAGAAATACCCGTGAAAGAAGCAACATGTGATGTTTCAAGATATACCGGATGCTTTTCAGGGAACAAGAAAAGGTACCATGCAGGGCAACCATTTCAGGGTTGGTGGGGTGGAGGTGAAGCTAAAGCTAGAGGCACGGAATCTGCCTTCTCAGGCACCTAATGTTAAAGGGAAAGTTTTGGTAGATTTAGTAGCGTAGACAAAGTTCAACTTCACCTTCTAGAAGACAAGTATAAATTAAATACCAGGGCCTCGGCAGATTTGGTATCTGATCTCTGAGTCTATAACATAGATTCGTTTTGTATTTGGTGATAAATAAAAGACATGAGAACTTCCCTTCACGTGACTGTAGGAAACTGCGTCTCGATCAAACTCCACCCAAACAGAAATGGACCTCAGCCTCACTTTACCAGTCACCCCACAGGGACTTCAATTACACAGTTCTTAAAGTTAAATTTGACTCTCAGAGTACTTCTTACTTGTTAACTGAAACATAAAAATTGCTTCTGGAATACGGAAGCTCGAGTGGACTACAGCAGGTGTCGAGAGAAAGAAAGACAAAAGCTGCTGCTCTTTTGATTTCTCTGGTTGCAAAAGCATTACCTTTGTTTTCAGGCTGCTCTTTTATCAGGAAGAAATGCTCACTTTACTCAGCAAAAAGCACTGTCTCCCTTGATAAAATGGACAGTCAGAACCTTGGAATGTCATCTTCCTCTTGTACCTCGTTTCTCTGACTCTAGATTCTTTGACAGGTGTCTACTGGTCTGTTAATTCCTATTTCTGGATTTGTCACCCTGCTCTAAGCAGCCATGCAAGGCATCTGCTCAAGTTCCTCCCATCTTCTTCTTTAATAAAGGATGTAACAAAAGCATGAAGCACACTGATATGAGAAAATAACACTGTCACAAACTGTCATCAGGAAAAACAATTTATAGGCATTTACCAAGTTTCCTGATGATGCTTTTGTCTGATAACACAATTTTCACCAGAGCGCTACTGAAATAGCCCAAGCAGAAATTGTAAAGACCTCTGTCAAGTGCAGCTAAACCGTTATCCCCTACTTCGACCAGAAATAGGGCAGAACTACACATTTTGCTGAGCGCTACCTACACACGACAGACTGCAAGGGTGTCTTGACAAAGTGACCTCTTCCATCACATTTTCAATTGCTCTTTTTTTTTTCCATAGGTTAATTTCAAAACTCCTCAGGATTTTTTTTTGTAGCATCTACAAGGACTTTCTACCACCACACTCAAGCAAAGCCAAAGGAAAAACAAACAAGCGAGGCATACGCTCACCAGGTCTGCCTCCTTGTCTTGCCAGCCTGACAGAAGCTGAATCACCCTCTGACCCTGCAGCACCACATGGCGCTTTGTGGGAAGGTTTTGCAGGGTCGATCACACCTGGTATCTGTTGGAGGAATCGTGCTTTTCGAGGTTACCAGCTTCTCTTGTCGTTTCAGTGGCCTGTGGCGTTACCCTCCTGCCAGAATGGAAAAGAAAATGTTTATGGTAACAGACAACTGCCAGCATCCTTTTTTCAGGCAACAAACAAGGCCCACATGAAACTCGAGCAACATGCTGGATTGCAGCTTGGGGACAGAAGGCCGGGCTTGCTTCTTCTGGGGGATACGGCGCACACGGCTCCCAGAGGATCAGGTGCAACGAGGGAACGCCTTGGTTTCAGTTCTGAAGCAGCATTCAAGGTTTCAGGTGAAGTCTTCTAATACTGGGGATTGTATACCTTCATGCAGAAAATGACTTCCAAAGGCACCAAGAGCAGCCAGAGGCACAGAAGACAGCAGGAAACACTTCGGCCTTTCGTTTCCTTTCCTCCCCACCCATTAACAAAAGCAAAGACAGTACCTGTCAGGGTGCAGAGGCTCCTTGTTTAGCAGGTCTTGATTCGTAAAGCAAATAAACCTAATCCCCAAACCACCCACCTCTCCAGATAAAAAACACCCAACACCCCACCTCCCGATCCATTCCTTTCTCAACTGCTACTGAGCAAACAGAAAATAAAAATCAATAATGGTTAATGGGAAGATGGAGTGGCAGAGAAACCAAACAAACCAAACCAGACTGAGAAATGACTACAGGAGAGGAGCACAGGACACTCACTGAAGTGACTCCCGGCGCAGCAAATGCTGTTTCTTGGGTGAAAGTGAAGCCCTTTGGGGCAGTCGCATCCTATGGAGGAGCTCTTTGGGAAACCAGCAGCGTTGGCTGTGCGGAAACTCAGCTCCGACAGCAAAACCCAAACAACCCAAAGCACTTCCTCCCGTTGGGATCGGGGGAAAGAAACATTGCCCTCTTGTTTTCCTGCACTTCACTGATTGCTCCATCAGAAAGTACTGCACCTCATTGCTGTCAATTGTCTCCCTCTGGAGAGGGGCCTCCAGAGAGGGGCCGTGGCCTTCAGCACCCGAGGGGCGTGGCCTCCTGTACCCCAAGAGGGGCAGACTTCCAGCACTTGTGGGCGTGGCTTCCAGTAGGTGGAGGGGCTTCCAGTCCTGCAGGGGCGTGGCTACTGCTTCTTGAAGGCGTGGCTTTCAGCCCTGGGGCGTTACTTCCTGTCCCAGGGGCGTGGCCTCCCAGCCCTTCCCTGCTATGGGCGTGGCTTCCCAGGAACAGGGGCGTGGCCTCTGGACCCCAAGGGGTGTCATCTCCCATCCGGGGGTGTGGCTTCCCAGCCAGGGGCGTGGTCTCTTCACACCGGGGGCGTGGTCTCCTTGCCCCAGGGCTGGGCCTTCAGTGCTGGGGGAGCCATTGTCGCTCCCTGTGGGGCAGAGGGGGAAGGACTCCAGCTCCCAGCAGGGCCAACAGCATCCTGGCTCCTACCAGAAATGGTGTAGCCAGCAGGAGCAGGGAAGGAGGCTGAGAGCGAGGTGGGTGTTGGTCTCTTCTCCTAAGGAACATGCAAGTTTCTCCCCCTCACTCTCCTTTGCCCCTCCCTCTTCTTTCCACAACATCCACAGCTTCCCTGGGCAACCTGTGCCAGTGCCTCAACACTCTCATGGGGGAGGAATTCTCCCTTGTGTCTAGTCTAAATCCACCCTTCTCCAGTTTATACCCGTTGCCTCTAGTCCTATCACTACAAGCCTTTATGAACAGCCCCTCCCCTGCTTTCTTGTAGCCCCCTTCAGGTACTGGAAGGTCACTGTAAGATCTCCTCAGAGCCTTCTCTTCTCCTGGCTGAACAACCCCAACTCTCTCTTAGCCTGTCCTCCTATGGGAGGTGCTCCAGCGCTCTGATCATCTTTGTAGGCCTCCCCTGAACCCGTTCCAACAGTTCTATATCCTTCTTATGTTAAGGATTCCAGAACCGGACATAATACTCCAGATGCGGTCTCGCCAGAGAGGAATGTAGGGGCAGAATTCATTGTTTGGCTCTCCTTGATCGATGGACTGTAGCATACACCAACCACAATGTTCCCATTGATCCCTCTGTCTTTTACTCTGACCCACAAGCTTTCAGCCTGTTTGTGGCTACTCTTCAAAGACAGCTCCTCACATTCTATGCCTTTCCTGAGGCAGAGGGCAGTGCCTCCACCCCTCTTTCCTGGACTGTCCCTTCTGAACAGCCTGTAGCCATCGATAGCCACTCTCCAGCCATGGGATTCGTCCCACTAAGTTTCCATAATGGCAACTAGATCATAGCTTTCTAGTAGCACGGTAGCTTCCAGCTCCTCCTGCTGGTTACCCAAGCTTCGTGCGTTTGTATAGAGGCACTTCAGCTGGGCTGCCTGTTGCATCGCTTTCTTGGTCAACCCTTTATTACCTGTACGGTGTTTTGGAGAAGTTTCCTCCCTGACACCTACCACCTCACGAGCCTCCCACTCATCTCCACAGGACTTCGGCCGTGTCGCAGCATCCCCAGCGTGACCCTGGACAGCAGGTGGAGGGCCCATACAGGCACCCCATCCCTCCAGCCATTGTCTGTCCTCCCACCGCTTGTCCTGATATTATCCATCACCCCCTTCCTATCTAGTCTAAAGCCCTCTCTATGGGCCCTGCAAGCTCCTGGGCAAAGACACTTCTCCCCCTTTAAGAAAAGTGGCTCCCACACGACACTTGTAATCCTACTGCTGTTGCGCTGACACCAGCCACAAAGCCACGTATTAATTGACTGGACCCGTCTGAGCCTTACAAGGTCACCAGCCATAACTGGAAAGAGGGAAAAAAAAATCACTCGGGCCCCACATACCCTCACTGTCCTCCCCAACACCCTAAAATCTCTTTTAATCCCGTCTTGTGACCATCCTGGTTCGGGAGACCTCAGAGGGCACTTATGGACAGCAGAGCTGGATGGACCAACAGCTGGGCTGAGGAGCCCCATGCACCCGCTCTAGGGATGGGGGCTGCTGCACGCACGTGTAAGGAATTGGCTCCTAACTTGTCTGCAGACTCCGCACAGAACTGCTTATGGTGATAGGACTAAGCCCAATGCAGTGTTCATTAACTTTTTCTTTCATATTTAAGCACAAATATGAGTTTAATCAGCCGTGAGGGGTACTACGAAAATTCCCTAACACAATACAGCAGATGTTTCCTGCTTGCAAACAAGGCTAAGCACGATCCCAAATCAAGTGTGTTTGCCTGATTAGGGACGACGAGGGACAGCAACCAGAACTCCTTCCTGTGTAAAAAGGATCTGGCTCCATTGATGGTGCTTTTGAGGACCACCAACACAACAGCAGGCCAGGAGCACCAGCAAACTTGGTAAATGGAGAGGGACGTGACACTGTGGGCGTGTGCCAGTGGAAGTGGATGGGGCTGAAACAAAATGCTCCTTTAGGCTTCTCCCTGCTGACAGGGGATATAACCCAGCAGGGTGGAAGACCCTGACCCAGGGCTGCCCAATGGCCATCCAGGTAGTGGTGCCACTGATGGGTCCCATGCCGTTCCCCTTAGCAGGAGACCTCTGTGAGGCATGGGCTTTTCTTCTGCCCTCCTCCACTCTCCCAGAGAGCGAGTGACTGTGGCCTCTCTCCATTTTGCAGCACACAACAGATGCTGGCATCGCTGGCAGCAGCGAGGGGGAGCAGCTTCTCATCCTCCACTCTCCCCAGGCTGCTGCAGAGTACAAAGATGGCCATGGAGACACAGTAGAGCTGCCCTACCTGCTCTGATGCTCAGCAGTTCTGCCCGGGCTGCATCTTGTGAGGGGCAAAAAGGACGTCAAATTATAAGCTCTGCAGAAGGAAAACGTCTCTGATCGAGATCAAGTTTTCTGCAATGGGAGGATGTCATATCTAGAGCATGATACTTGTGTGAGAGCCTCTCACAGAGCTGTAGTCGCTAGAAGCCAAGCGGGCACAGCTCCCGGCAGCCTGGCCATCAGCAGTCCCCATCACCCTGTTGTGTCCCCTCTATCTTCTGTGCAGGGGAGGCCATTTAAGGAGAGCGGGTGGCTGTGGAGTCAGACGCTGAGGCTACTGTGACATCACAAAGGGGTGAAGGGTGACACCTCACAGCGTTCACGGGGTATCTGCGGGCAACAGCTGAGCTTGACCCAGTTGTCTCGTGCCTGGTCTCCTGTGAGGACCGGAGTGTTGAGACAGGCTTCTCCTAGTGTTGGGTGGTGCTTTGGACGCTGCCGTCGGCAGCTCTCGGTGCCCATCCTGGAGCTTGTGTTTCCCTTGCATTTCCCTGTCCCTGCTTTGTTCAGGCAGCCGGGCACCACAGGGTGTGCTTGCAGCAGCAGAGGTGAGCCGTGCAGCAAAACGTCCCACCCTGGGTTGGCCGAGGGCAGGGCAAAGGGGTTCTGGGAGACAGTAGGGTGTCTTTCCTGAGGGAACTGGGCATTTCTTCCTCCCCTCCTGTCCCATCCCCAGGACAGCAAGTAACTGTGGCCTCTCTACACTTTTGCAGTGCAAAACATCTGCTGCTGTGTCGCTAGCAATGGGGAACATCTTCTCATCCTCGGCACAGCCCAGTCCACCAGAGTGTGCAGAGGACTCGGACAGTGAGAGTCACTGGTGCTGCCCCATCTGCAGGGACAATGAAGATGACATTGGCTACCTGTTACCCTGCCATCACCAGTTTTGCTTCCCCTGTGCAGCGCGCTGGCTAACTGAGAATCCAGACTGCCCCCTCTGCAGGACGGACACCAAGGCTCTCTTGTTACAGCTGCCGTTTGAAAATATGGAGGAGTATTCCGTGATCTCAGTCAAGGGCCATGGAGATTCACAGGCAGAGGAGTCATCATCTGAAGACGATCAGGATGAGCAGGAGGCTGGAGGGCTGGGGCCTGCGGCTCAGGCAGGTGGTTTTCCTCCTCAGGTCTGGGCAAATTTTTTCCGATGCCACCCAGATCACATCAGGCCCCTGCTGCCGTGGCTGCGACGGGAGCTTACCGTGCTCTTCGTGAATGCGTGATGGGAGATGTCTGCAATCGAAGCCACCATGCTGATCTGCCTTTGCATGTTTGGGCTGGATGAGGAGGCGCTAATGCAGGAGCTACAGCCCTCCCTGGGACAGCACACACGGACATTCATACGCCAGCTCATCCGTGCTGCTGTGCGTCTGTGTGGCAGTGAGATCCACCAGCACCTAGTCCACCAGGAGCCACATGCTGCCAGGGATGAAGATGAGGACCCTGCAGTCAGCATCAGCTCCAACAACTCCCAGGAGAGCACTCTCATGGCCCAGCCAGACTCCTCCAGCTCTGCAGGCTCTGATGTGGAGGAGCAAGACAGTAGAACACAGACCACCACCCATGAGAGTGCAGAGCAGGATCAGTCCCAGCAGGAGCCAGAGATCATGGTGGTGGCCACCCCTTCTGTTCCTGGCCAGGAAAACGTGCCTGGGGGACCCCAGCACCCTCCAAAGAGGAGGGCCACCACCCCACAAGACTCTCCCCAGCCCTGCAAGAGGCCACACCGCCTGGAGGAGGAAGGAAGCACATCAGACCACACCCTCCATGGGGGTCCCAGCAGCCCTCCGACTGCACCTGTCCCTGCACGGCAGGATCAGCCCCAGCAAGAGACAGGGCTTGGTGCGGTGGCAGGCACCTCTGCTCCTGGCCAGGACAACATGTTCAGGGGTCCCCAGCATGCCCCAAAGAGGAGGGCCACCACCCCACAAGACTCTCCCCAGCCCTGCAAGAGGCCACACCAGCTGGAGGAGGAAGGCAGCACATCAAACCACGCCCTCCATGGGGGTCCCAGCAGCCCTCCAATTGCACCTGTCCCTGCAGAGCAGGATCAGCCCCAGCAAGAGACAGGGCTTGGTGCGGTGGCTGGCACCTCTGCTCCTGGCCAGGACAACATGTTCAGGGGTCCCCAGCACGCCCCAAAGAGGAGGGCCACCAGCCCCCAGCACTCTCCCCAGCCCTGCAAGAGGCCACACTGCCTGGAGGAGGAAGCCGGCACATCAGATGCCACCCACAATGGGGATCCCAGCCACCACCCGTCTGTTCCCATCTCTTCAGAGGAGGATCAGAGCCAGGAGGAGCCAGGAGACTGACAGCAGAAGGTTCCTCTACCCAGGCTTGCAGCCGCAGCCCCTCTGCTCAGGGCCAGGACAGAGACCACTCCCCCTTGGGAACACATCTCTCCCCACAGAGGAGGTACTCCAGCCTTCAGAACATTCCCCAGCCTCGCTGGAAGCTGTTCTGCTCCTGTCAGTAGCACGGATCCATGTGTTCATTCTATTTCAGGACAAGACAAATAGATAGCTATTGCCTTGACCCCAGGTCTGGGTGCTGCTTTCTCCCCCTTTTTGTAGTGCCTTTCCCTGATACCTGTACTGAATTCTGGGTGACACCATCCTGATGGACATCACAGCCATGGGCCCACTGATTCCCAGGGCCTTTTCAGCAGTGCTTCCTCTCCCAGGAAATCCTGCTGCACACTCACACCCTCTCTGCAGCGGGTGCTGAGGGCAGAGTTTGCTGGAGGGCAAGCTGCTTTTGCTGCTGCTCCTGTGTGGACCCAACTGGGCATCAGCCCTGGTCTCCACCGTCAGTAAATAAAAGGAGTTGGGACGAGCTACAACCCTACCACCTCCAGCACTTGTCTCTGCGCCCAACAGAATGTGACAAAGCAGGAACCTCTCCAAGGGGCGTAGATGCTTGTCCTGCTGGAGGTGTCTGTCCCTGTGCCGTGGGGGGTTGTGTCTGTGTGTGCAGCGCTCAGTTTCAGGCATCTTTGGAAGCAGTGAAGAAGCCACATTTGGAAGGGACTCGCCTGCCAAGGAACAGGCTGTGGAATCCAGTGAGTTGCACAGGTTCAAATGCTTCTCGTGTTCAAGAGCTGCTGACGCCATCATTTCCTCAGCGCTCACAGCTGTTGCACCCGTGTGTTGGAGGAGGGAGTACCACAGCCACTTTCCCTGCAGCGGGTGGGCTGCAGATCGGTGACACTGTCACTGCGGAGAGCTCTCACAAGAGGGAGCAGAGAGCTGATCTTTCTACTGCTGGTTTCAGCAGCTGGCATCTTACACGGAGGCAGGAATCACAGCAGCACACTCTTTTGTAGACATCTGGTGGCTTGTCTCCCAGAAAACAGCATTTGGAGCACTGCTTTGTAACAGGAACTCCTTCCTCCTTTGACTGTGTGTTGGGGTTCAGAAGAGCCCAGCTACTCCCAGGGGAGGTATAAGAGGTGACAAGTAGCAAGACGGATCTGACGCTGAGAGAACACCTGCTTAAGGGGTTTCAGCTGGCAATAATTCCTTCCTTTACTCCAGCGTGGTTAGGATTTACTCGTGTCTCACTGCTGATGACCTGGTAATTACAATTTCAAATAAATTCCTCTCAACAAAGCCATTCAGCGCCGTCTTTTAGATACAGGCACCCAGGAGATCCTCCAACTGCACCTGTCTTTGCAGGGCAGGATCAGCTCCAGCAGGAGACAGGGGTTGGTGCAGCAGCAGGCACCTCCCGGGACACTTTTCCCAGGGGTCCCCAGCACCCCCCAAAGAGGAGAGCCACCAGCCCCTAGGACTCTCCCCAGCCCTGCAAGAGGCCACACTGCCTGGAGAAGGAAGCTGGCACATCAGAGGCCACCCAGCATACGGGTCTCTCCTGCTTGCAGTCTGTGCCCATCCCTGCAGAGCAGGATCAACCTCAGGAAGAGTTAGGGGTCGTGGTGGCCTCAGGCCACTCTTCTCCTGGCCAGGACAACTTCCCTGGTGGGGCCACAGCATCCCTCAAAGAGGAAGGCCTCCAGCCCCAAGACTCTCCCCAGCCTTTCAAGAGGCCTCATTGCTTGGATGGGGATGCTGGTACCTCCGAGGCCACCCTCCACGGCGTTCCTGGCCGCACCTCGTTGTTGGAGGGGAGCCCCGGAGTCAATGAACGAGTCCTCATAGAGGTATGATCATTGCTCGTTTATTGTAACAGGTAACAGTAATTGGTTACATCTGTCAAGATACATGTTTCCATGCAATCAGAACATTTACAACATGATCTGAGCATAAAATTACATTGTTAAACTACGCACCCGGTTCCCATGCCTGGTTCTGACCCTATCAATCCAGCCTCCTCATTCCCATGGGATAGCAAAGCTCTCAGAAATCATCACAGCCTTGAAGCCTTACACTAAGGCTTTGTATCTAAGAACTGACTATAGACATTTGTGTCTAAACATTGATACTTTAGCACATTCCTTTCTACTGATCGTCATAGGCAGGTTGTGCAAGTAGGCTTCTAAGATTACAGCATGTCCAGTTTGTTCCAATATATTTTCTACACAGCGTCTGTGCCCACCTCTGCAGAGGAGCATCAGCCCCAGGAGCAGCCAGAAGATGCAAGGCAGAAGGTCCCTCTGTCACGGCTGAGAGACCCCTGGCGTGTGGGAGCACCGCGCCCCTCCGAGAGAAGGGACCCGGGATCCTCCCCAACCCCGCAAGAGGCTGCGCTCCTCCTGCCAGCAGCAGAGACCCCTGAATCATTTTTCCAGAAAGAGGAAATAAATTCCTGTTTTCCTGCCTCAGCCTACGGTTGTGGCTTTCTCCGTCTTCTCCTGCTGCTTTTCCCTGAGCCCTGCAGCGCAGTTTGGGCGGCACCAGCCTGCTGAGGATCACTGCCATGCACCCGCAGAGCCCCACAGAAGATGTGACAGCAGCAGGTCCCTCTGCCCGGGGCCGCAGCATTAGATTATTCCCTCAGTACTGCCCAGGGTTGCACAGGATCTTTTTAAACACCAAACTGAGAACTGACCTGTAGAGGACAAAAAGGACATTACATCTTTTTCACAATACATGTGTGCCAAATATTCATTGTGTATGTTTCAACAGTTTGGGTCATTAGACTTTTGACACGGTGCTAATGCCCTTCTGGGCCACCAAGACGTGGTGGGAAACAAACCAGACTGTCTTCATTGCTGAGGAATGCTGTGCTCCATCGACAGCCCGTCTCCCAGCAGATCAGCTCCTCTGCTCCAACCACCGTATTATATCAAACCATTGATCTTATGATGCTTCTACATCAAGCTGGAAACTGTGGTGGCTGAAGGCCTGAGTGTGAGCTGAAGCCCCTGCCTCCAGGAGAGCCGAGTCCCACCAGAGGGCCAGGCAGGGTGACAGCTGCGGTGGCAGCAGCACCCCATGCCTGATTTCTGCCTCCCACCACACAGCCTCAGGGCCTTCCGTGAACCCAGCCGAAGGGGCGGCTCCAGGCAGCATTGGGCGCATCCCGACACACACCCCCCCTCGTGAAACAGCCAGTGCTGCCTGTACCCCACTAGGCACAAGGTAAAAGCTCCATGCAGGGAAAGATTTGACTTTCCTTCAAAGACTGTTTTGAGCACAGACAACTCCATCAGCCCCCTCAGAAAAAAAACACCACTGCTCAGGATTTCTTTGGTGTCTCCTTGTGTAACTCACTTCCAGCCTTCCTGCTTCTTTCATTCCTTTGATTGACCCATTCCCACATACGCCATCCAGTGTCAGAAACTCCATGCGCTTGAGTGATTATTTTAATAATGCTTAAAATTCATGGGATTACTATTTCTTTTTTTGCTGAGATTTTAAGCCCTGACATCACCAAGTGTAAGAGAGCCCCGCCTTGTTTTGGTATGAGGACTGCAGGTTACCCAACTAGAGTTGTCACGCCATTGAAACCACATTCTGCTGTGCTCGTTCTACAGTAGAAATTGCACTCGCACATCATTTATGTTGCTGTCATCTTTCACGGTGAAGGAGAAAATCAAACTGCAAGTGCTCAGCAGTGCTATGATCCGGCATGGAGGGCAAGAAGGCCCGGCTGCGGAAGGGCTGGAACTGGCTGGAAGCAGGGATGCTGAGAAGAGAAGGACTCCGTGCGAGGGAGTGACGTTTCCCTGAGTGATAAGAAACAACCCGAGCTTTGTCTTGTGACCATCCCGGACTGGGAGAGCTCAGAGGCCACTTTGGGGCAGCAGAGCTGGGGTGGGGGATGGACCAAGAGCTGGGCTGAGGGCCCCATGCACCTGCTCTCTCTCCTCGGCTGCTGCAGGGTACAGACATGGCCACAGAGACACAGTGGAGCTGCCCGATCTGCGGTGATGCTCAGAAGTTCTTGAGTACACGGCACTGCAGGTCCACGGCCTCAACAGTGTCACCACGCGAGGCTGCTGCGATCCTGCGGTGCTGGGAGAGAGGACAACACCGTGCAGCCGGACCCAGCATCACCACCTACCAGCAGTGGTTCCAGCACCCCGCACAAGGCCTCCGACAGCAGCCCTGCAGGCTCTGACGTAGAGGACCAAACCAGCACCATGGAGGCTCTCCTCTGCAGGGTCTCAGCCACCCCCAGTCTGTGCCCACCCCCGCAGAGCAGGATCAGAGCCAGGAGCAGCTGGAAGATGCGATGGCAGAAGGCTCCTTTGCCAAGGGCTGCAACCCCCCCACTCCCAACTGGAACGGAGAACCCTGGCACAGGGGATCCCGGTGCACCGCGCAATGGAGGGCCCTCGGCCCCCAGGATTCTCCCCAGCTCTGCAAGAGGAGATGCTAGATTCTTTTTTTCTCCTGGTTCAGCGCACGTGCAGGGGCAGAAGGCCCGCTCTGAGATCAGCAAGTGGTGGAGAGGGACATCAGCAAGTGATGACTGTCACCTTAGAGCCCTCCGTGCTCCTCTTGGGGCATGGGCCAAGCCTGGCCAAGCCTGCTCGAGCCTGGGCTCCTACGGAGTGACCCTGCAAAGTCTAAAGGGCTGAGCAAGGCTTCTGCCTTCAGTACCTGAAGGGGACCTGCAAGAAACCTGGGGAGGGGCTGTTTACAGAGGCTGTAGTGATAGCACTGGGGGCAATGGCTATAAACTGGAGAGCGGCAGATTTAGACCGGACGTAAAGAAGAATTTCTTCAGCAACAGACCCCGTCGGTAGACAGAAAGTGGAGTCTCTGCATCCCCTTTCCTATCCTGAGAAAATCCTGGCGAGGCAACAAAGCTGCAGCAAGGAAGCGTGGTCTGGGGTGGCTGTGTGTGCCGGGGTGTGGGCAGCACCAAAGGCGCGAGGGCTGTGCCGGTTTGTGCTGGGAGGCAGTGGCTCCCGGCGAAGGCAGGGGCTGCGGGGTGCTTGGCTCTGGGGGCGTGGCCAACGGCAAGGGGGCGGGGCCAGGGCCAACGTCCACCCTGCTGCCCTCACTCCAGCTGAGCCTTCGGCGAGGCAGGAGAGCTGAGCTGGTGCTCGTGTCCTCACTGGCAGTTTGGTGCTCGCAGGTCTCTGTGCCGGACTCCCGACACCTCAAAGGATCTTCCCCGCCCCCAGGAAGCCGGGGAACACAACAAGTGCGCTCACAGCAGCAGCAGCAGAGGTGAGCTCTGCGGTGACACCTCGCCCTGGGGAGCTGGGAGGGTTTCCTTCTGGAGGGACCTGGGCATCTGTGCCAGCCCTCCCCAGGCCAGCCCATGACCGTGGCCTCTCTCCCTCTTCTAGCGGGACACTGGCTGCGGCAGCGCCACAGAGAGGGAGCTCTGCGCCACCCCCCAGCTCCCCCCAGCCCGCCGCAGCAAGGGCAGAGCATGGCCACGGAGGTGGGCGACCGCTGTCCCATATGCCTGGACAGCTGGCATGACGCTGCCTACGTGATGCCGTGCTTGCACCAGTTTTGTTACCGCTGCATCCTGCGCAGCGTCACAAGCAAACGCAAGTGCCCGCTCTGCAGAGGCAGAGTGAAATCCATCGTGCACTTGGTGCAGGCTGACGACGACTTCGAAGAGGTTGTTGTCAGACCATCGGGACGGGCAGCAGCCTCGCCTGACACCCGCCAGGCAGAACCAGATCCCGTTCTCCCCGCCGCCCACAGCCCCCAGCGCCCCGTCACACCCCAGCGCCTGCCGGTGGTGGAGCCGGGGCCCAGGGCTCCGGTGGGTGGCCTCCAGCCCGACACCTGGGCAGACCTTTTTGATGAACACCCGGCTCTCCTCCAACGCTTTCTGCCCTGGCTGCAAGAGGAGCTAAGGCAGGTCTTTGCTGAGGAGCCTTCAACAGCGGCCGTCATGGAGGACCTCATCCGGGATGTCTTGGGCTTATTTGGGCTGGACGAAGAGGTCCTGGTCCGGCTCATGCAAGTGAGCCTGGAGAACCGCGTGAGGGCATTTGTGCAAAACCTTCTGGACGTCGCCGTGCAGCGCTGCGGTGGGGAGGCGCACCGTCTGCTGGGTCTGCAGAGTGGCCGTGCTGCTGAGGAGCGCCAAGGCAGCCCCGCGGCTGGTGCTGCTGCTCCAACACCGGGCTCTCCTGCCGCAGCCCCAGCCCCCTCCAGCACCTCCACCGCTGCTCTCCAGGGGGGTCCCAGCAGCCTCCACGATGCTCCCGTTCCCACCCGCGGGGAGCAGGAAGAGCCACGAGAGGATGGAGGGGACGCTGTGCCAGGTCCCTCCACTGCCAGCCGCGGCACGGACCGCCTCCCTCAGCGGCCACGGCGAGCGCCGAAGAGGAGGGCTGACAGCTGCCCAGGCTCTGCTCAGCCCCCCAGGAGGCCACGCCGCCGCTGGCGCTAGTACCGGGCCACCGAAGCTTCCACCGCCAGAGCTGCTTCAGCAGCTGGGGCGCTGCTGGACAGCAAGTCAACCACAAAGCTCTCGGCTCTCTACAGCTACTGAAGAAAGTAAACTGCCCAAAGGCAAGTGCTGCCCGGCTGCACGCCTGCATCCCTGCCACTGGCTCCGAGGCAGAAGTTTCCAGCAGGAGGGTCTCCAGGGCAGCCCACGCCCCATGCCTCATCACCCCACGCCTGTCCTCTTCCTCCCCGCACCCTCTGCCTCCACGTCCCACTGCTCTGTCCCATCGAGATGGGACTCAGGGAAGACTTCTCAAGATGCCTTTCGCACACACTAAACAAGTAAGTAGGAACACACAAAAAAAAGAAATCTCCATCTTTTCTTTGGAAGGGGAAGGGGTGGTGTCGTAAGAGGCTTTTGAAATATGTTGGGTCTCATTGGCCTCTCTGGAGAAACAGCACAGAGATTTCTGTCCCACGAACTTCTTCTAATGAGTTAACTTTTTTCTTCACGCTTTTCATTCCGCAAAACGATCGTCATCCTCGCTCGAGAGAGAGAGAAGCTGCAAGAAGTTCTACTTCTGACCGCTATGGGGAGACCCTTCCTGGAGTTCCAATGGAGCTGGCTGTGGAAAGGGCCAAGTCTAGCAATTTGCAGTCATCCATCTCAAGAGAAGGTAATTTTTCAGGTGTGGAATATAATGGAGAACTGAGCATCGCTTTGGTTACACAGGGCTGAAGTTTTTCTCCTCTTGCTTTACAGCCTCAAGACCAAAGCCGTTACCAACAGTAACAAAATGTGCTAATGCAGGAAAGGGGCATACAGGAGCAACTTTCATTAGTAGTGTGTTGCCCAGCACTGGAGGAGTAGAGGAAGAAACCAAGAAGAAAAGGGGATTCTCACAATATGGTAGGTGATCAGTCTTTTAACAAAGTGTAGTCTTGAGCTGAAATTTTGGACAGGGAGAGAAAAATGCGTTTGAACTATGTGAGCATTTTGAGCTCTTATTGGCTTCCTTGAACTTAAAAAATGTGACGCTGAAGAACCAATACCTGATCAGTAGTACTTGGAGAGAGAGTTTTTCTGCTATGATAATCTTATTTATGCAAATCCATGCACTTGAATTATGGTAAATGTGTTCACAGGTTTTAAGATAGCTGCAACTAAGATGATGACTACCACCAAGCTATTGACATACAGATTTTGACAGAGTTGATTGTGTGTTTCACAGACTTGATTGTGCACAGCTCCCTGCCCAATTTCTCCCTCCTTTCTGCCTTTTTTGCTTCAAAACAGGGGAGCAACCTTACTGATTTTATGTTCTATGCAGTGCCAAAAAGAGGCTAGTAGTTCTATGATGATTTTCTTGCAGGCCATATGGTCAAATAAACTAGAATTCTGATGTATTGGGCTCCAGGGGAATGTAAGTCTGCTACCTTTTCCTTTTAGTTCAAGCTCTGGAGCTACAGAGGGGCCAGTTGTAAGACATCCCCTCCCTGATGCAGAATTGCGTGATGCGTTTGTTGGGAAAATTCTCTCGAAGGTGTCCCAGGTGGAGTAGACCTTCAGAATGAATATTTCAAAAATGTCTTGCTTCTCTTTCGTGTGTGTGTTTGTGCGTCTATGTCTTCTGTCTTTTCAAAGGGTTCTGTTTGCATTTAGTTTTGCATCTGCGACAGTAATGGTCGACGTAGGGACAACAACAAATGCAGTTTGAAGGGGCCCCAGCACTGAAATGCAGATGCATTTTCTTCTGATGTGAGAATTACATCACTCGGGGGGGCTTAAAACTGGATTAGTCTTGCCTCAGAGGCAGTGATTTAGGAACATAAGTTTGAAGCATAAAGAAATAATTTAAAAAAAAAAAAAAAAAGATAAAATTCCTGTAACTGCCTGATGGGCCTGGTACACCACCCAAAGAGCGAGGGGTCACCTGTGGTTCTTGCTCATGGAATGTTTTTGTTATGTATCACCTCCTATTTCTTGAACGCAGCATAATCTTTTCATTTATTTATTTACCTATGTTCACATTTATAGCCTCTGTGCCTCCGCAGATTGCTGGATTTGGGAGTTCGTCCTGTTCCTTCATGTTCTGCAGCACAGGATGGTAGCTGGCAGTCACTGTGCAGAGTTTCTTCGTAATCCACAGCATCCTGCCGACTGATCTTAAATGTGCGTGCTTCCATCTCACAGGAGTTTTTCAGGAGCATCAGAGCTGAATTTACTAGAGAATCCTCTTATGGTTAAGGTTTGTATGTTAAAAAACCCCACACAGCCAAAAGCCTGTAAACTGAGTTTAAAAGGAAACTCCCAAAGTATTTAACACAAACTGTGCTGGATTCAAATTGTGAAATGTTTTCAGTACGTGTGGGGTTATTGTATTTGCAGTCTTTGTGGAAGCAGTGCACTGGCAGCAGTCCTGAAGAGGGGAGGTTTAGGTCCCAATTAATTGCAGGATGCACATTTTCCCACATTGATTTTTTCAGGAAATTAATTTTAAAATAGCATTTGATGTTGGCATTAAAAAACTAAAATCCAAATGAAACATAAAACGCATGGGTTTGATCGTTAAGGGTTTTGTACCTTTGCAAAAAGAACGGCACAGAGGCTAAACTTTGTCCTCTCTGCAGGTACAACCACAGGTTGTATTTAAACTAATACTTTTGACTAGCGCAGTCCGCTGTTGTGAAGATTGAACTGTTTTAAAGGAAAGTTTTTCTGTCTTTTCACAGAGAGCTGAAGCTTTGCTCCCATCTGCTTTGGTTTTCCTGGGTTTACTACTCAGTCTATTCTCACATCCAGCCCCCACACCAAAGCCTCCCAATTCCCTCTCACCTCCAGGACAATCAGTTACTCCTCCACCACCAGCAAAGGAACCTGGCATACCATGCAGCAAAGAGAATTCAAGGGCAAAACAGATCGTTACGGTAAGCTGGGCTGTGGGCAGTGATTTTTACAGGTACAGGCTTTATAGACTGTGACTTGATTTAGATTTGTTTCAAGTTTGCCCAGACTTCTTACATTTAGATTTGGAACTGCAAATCAGAATGGCAGACTTGAATTAGGTCAGAAAAGGTTATGTTGGACCTGCTGGAAGATCACGTGCCTGCAGGACCAGGCTGATAATAAATGCCTGTGTCCTTGGCAGTTCTCACGCAGGTGTTTTGTAGCAGCTGTGATGGTTGCAAGCTGTGAGTTGAGCTTCCAGCTCTAGCTTTTCAGACGGTGGTATGGGAGGAAGCTGAGGAATACAGCTCGAGCCAGTTGTTTGAGTTTCTTAACTTTTGTGAATCAAATATCTTTGAAAGCAACAAATGTCATGAGACAGAGAGGCAATAAGTAGCTGGGGCCAGAGGCTCTGCATTTTCAGGGGGATGTAAGCTTTTTGTTCAATGCTATGAAAGCCAAGCCCCTCACAGCAATGGTGGGGAGACCTCACCCGTGGCTGAACACCCCACGTGGCACCCCAACTGCCTCTCGGAATCCCCACTGAGAAAAAGAAAGGCCCTTCCCCTGGGACTGCAGATCTGGGTGATGTTATAGCAATTGGTGATGTATCTTTCTTAATCAGTGTACTTACTCTCTTACGGTAATGATCAGACACTTTGCCTTTACGAGCTGCTACTGTTCTTGTGTGTCTGATAACCACTAAGCGTTTTCTTTCTGGCTGTAATAACTTGAGTAAAACTTGATTTCACTGAGTCTTTGAGAATCTGGGACTTTACGATGATTTTTTGCTAAAGGCTCCTGAGTATTTGAGAATCTGTGCTTTCAGGATGAGTTTTGCTAAAATCTCCTTGGTTTTACAGAGTATTTGAGAATTTGGGCTTTCGGGATGATTTTTGCTAAAGCCGCCCCCCCCCCCCTTTGTACTGGAACTGAAAGCACTTTCCTCTCCTATGTTAGCTGTCTTGTATTTGGGTAAGAAATCCAAGGTGCTTTTCCGTAATAATTATTAAGTACTAATCATTAAAGAATAACCTTCTAAAGAAACTTTGTCATTGGTGGACTCTGGTATAAACGGCTCCATACGTCAGTGCTCGTGGAGCTTTAGAGGGCTTCTGTTTGACCCGAGCTAGAAATGTTCTCCCAGTCGTCTGTACTGTCTGCAAAGGGAATTGCTGGAAGCAGGCAGCAGAAACAAAGAAGAAAAGCATGATGTTTCCAAAATTCAGCCTTGAGATAACAAGCAGCTGAGTTTCAACACTGCAGTCAATCACCACAGAAAAGAACACAAAAAGACCTTGGGTGCTTTCTGGTAGAAGAGGGAAAATGGAGTCAAGAAAGGAAAGAAATACTGATGCTATCAGATAAATATCCATAGAGAAATAAGAAAACTTACTGCTCAGTTTTAAGAAGGCAGGATGCTTTCTCAAGTTTCAGTGCATTACTTCATTGACAGATCAAGTTTGTTTTCTCAACAGAATATCAATGGTCATTTAATTTTCTTGAATGAACTTATGCATTAGACTTTTTGTTTTACTGGAAACAAAACCTTCTGTGCATTTGAAATCTTGCTACATCAGGGAAGTCATATCTTTCTTTTTGTAGGACTTGTGGAAGAATCAAGTATTGAAAGACTTACCTTTCCCAAGGATGGTAACTTGGTGTTTAAAGCTGCTGAGGATGCTCCCTTTGGGACAGCAAGTGAAGGGTAAGTTTATAAAACAGGTTCATCTTTGGGATCATCCAGCTTCTGACTGCTGGCTTTTTGTGCTTGAAAATTAGGATTCTGGCCTGGTATTGATTCTTTCCTGTGTTCTTCACTACAATGGCTTTCCTATTCCTTTCTGCCTGTGAACAGAAGGGATTTGACATAAGTGAAAGTCAAATTGAGGAGTGGCCAATTTGAGCCATTTTTCTCAAAGCATCGCAGCCCCCGAAGGACGGTGGTAGAGACTGCATTCAGGAGGCCAAAGCAGCCTTTCCTCAGCTGGGGGGGTGATGTCACAGGGCCTAACCGACAGGCCTTAGACAATACAGGTGACCCACCAGGGATTCGTATTGCACTGCTCTGTGTACAGTTTTGTCTGTAACTTTTCACATTGCTATTATCAGTTGAGTTGTGCTGTGCTATTCTTGATAGAGACAGTGTGAGAAAATGTGTCATGGCTAGCATTATCAGCAGGCTTGGGCTGTGCCACCTTAATTGTAGCTTCTCTAGCATATACAAGATGAGGGAAAAAAACATCAACACCCTGGCTGAGCAATCAGCACGAGCATGGGTGCTGTGTGAAAAAGAGAGGAGCTCTGCAGGAATGCTACGTCTCAACAGCACCTTAGCTTAAAGATAAGAGTCATCCAGCTGCTTCCTTCTCTCCTCTTCTGGGACCTTGGCCATTCTCCAGAAGGGGGACAGGAAGCAGCTGAGGCCGGAGACTCCGTGGCTTTGCAGTGATGTCAGCTGTTTCTTTAACAGTGTAAAAGCTGGACCCTTCACAGCAATGGCCAGAGACCTCACCTACGAGTGGACACACTGCGTAGGAACACCAGTTGTCTGGGATAGACTCTCCAAATCTTCACTGCAAAAAAGGGGTTCCCCAACGACTGCAGATCTGGATGATGAGAATGGCACAATTGGTGATGTATCTTTCTTAATTACTGTACTTATTCTCTTGTAGTAGTGATCAGGTGTGTTTGCCTTCAAAGCTCTTACCATTAACTTCTTAATCACTGTTAATCCTTTGTTACCTTTCTTGATGTAATACGATAAGTTTAAACTTGATTTCACCGAATAGTCGAGAGTTTGAGCTCTCCTGGTGCTTATACCTTGTGCTTAGCACCTTGTGGTAAAACAGCGGGTAACTAAGCAGAGACTGTGAACATATGCTTTCGTGTAAAAATCGTGTCACTAAAAATGACACCAGAGATTCCTGTAACTTTGGCAGGTTTATCTGGGGGTTTGAATACTCTTCAGCAGGATTTCATACACTTCCTTTCTATTTTCTGTGTGTGCTCAATTTGCATCTCTTTCTTTATGGAAAAGGAAGCAGTTTCTCACCAGATGCTTTGAAAGCCACAACTGCTTAGTGGCTTTATCAGTCAGAACATTAACGATTAAATAATTGTGAATTTCAAGTGCTAGCATACACTGCCACAATTTTCTTTCAGTTTGTTCTGAACCTGGAGCCGCCACTTGTGCTCTTTCTACAGAAGACAAATAATCTATTATTCTTTAGTAGAGCCCTGTTGTTATGTTGTTATTTAGTGTTACATAGCTGGGAAGAATGATAAGTACTGGATTCACTGCATCAAAGGAGTCATGAAGTAAACATCAGTCTCTTGGAAAAGGAATGTGAATTCTTATTTTTTTCTGTTTTGAAATGGGAAGACTTTACAGGGAGAAAGTGATTTGTAAAGCTCTTTGAGGATCATTTTGAAGCTGCTGTGTGATTGATTTCTCTTTCTGTTCATGAAGTGAACCCAGCCACCAGGAGTCCAAGGTGTCCTCTTCATCCAAAGACAGAGCCAGACCTCTCACAACAAAGCGACAGCTTTCTGAACGCATGGAGGCACAGTGCATGTACGTGCAGTGTTGTGGAGATGTCCCTTCAGTTAAGGGAGCTGAATCCTGAAGTAAAACGTGCAGTTTGCCACGCCACTGCAGGTGTCTCGGTAACTAGCACGTTACTGCTAAGTTTCTTTAACCTGTAGAGGGAAGACCCTGCTCAAAGAAAGCCCTTGTAGAAAACGCATAGTCAGTGTTCCTGATCTTGATAAAGGTATTGAGGAAACTGGTAGAATTTAAAATATTAGGAGAGATCAGAAATTACTTTAACATTGTATACCACGAGCTATTTGTGTGCTGCAGGAGTTACAGTTTTAGAAGGTTATGCATCCTCGGTATTCGGGTTCTGAAGAATAACAAGCTATCAGTGTGCCTTCCCAACCATCCTTTCCGTCTCTTTCCCAATAACAGACACGAATTGCGTTCTCAGCGTGAAAGCTTGTGTATCTCATGTGGGCCTTGAAGGAAAGAATGACAGCTCTGTACAGGGAACTACAGAATACGAGGTGGAGTATTTAGAAAAGATGTGCTGTCTCATGCAATCCAAGCAATTCTGTCAAGGGCAGTGTTGTCGCATGGGATACGTGGCCAGTGTGAGTAACTGTTGCCACCACAGCTATCACGAGTGAAACTTAAAACTCTGGGGACATAATTGTGTTTGGCCCTGTTAGATGCAGATTCAGTCTCTCTGTGCAGTTGTAGCCAGTCCAGAAAGTGCTGCTGTGTGACAATACCGCCAGGTGTGTGTACAGCTGGTATCGCAAAACTGCCCACTGTGTTCACAGGGGGCGGCATGTCGTTAGTCAACAGAAATATCACAAACAGAGCATGCAATTGCACACACTGAATACTCCCTGAAGGCATAAACTTCTCTCTGTAGTAGAGAGGACGTTGTACCTTTCTAAACATTACAGTCATTGGGTATCCAAAAGGAAAAGCAGCGTATCACTGTCATCAGTTTTACCTGGCTCAGCTTGCAGCCAGTCTGCTTAGTCATTAATAAGGCACTAACAGACACTTTTTAACTTTAGGTCATTGAAGATAGTGCAGCTATGGCACAAACCTCAGACGCAGCACCCGAAATGTGTCAGTGCAATTTCGTTTAAGTGCTGGGAGAAGAAGAAGGTGTCAAGGACCAATAGGTGCAGCCTAATGACCAGCACCAGGTAGCTGGGTCTACTAAAAGAGGCAGAAGAAGAAAGATGAGTTCATCAGAAGTTCCATGAAATTCTGACCTTGATCTGCCTAAATCTTCACTTCTTCAAACATAATTTACTAACCTTCCTGCCGCTCCTGGGAGAACTGCTAGGAAAGGGGAGCAAAAGCTCTTGGCAGAGATGGCATCTCTCTCCACATGCATTCAGGTGGCAAAGCAGAAATCCTTGACCCTGCTTCGAGAAGGACAAGAAAGAGACCATCAACGTTGGAGGAGAGCACAGGAGACGAGGCAAGATCCTGCAACACTGCCATGCATCAGAAACTGCTGGAGAAAATGAGACCTTCCTTTTCCCCTCTCACCTCACAAAGAAACTCAAAGGTACGTGCTCTAGGTGTATATGTGAAGCAGGGCGTTATGATTAACCACAGAAAACAGACTGTGAGGATAGGTGTAAGTATTGCAAAGTATGTAAGAATGCCAAAGAAAAATCTGGAAAAGAGGTAGTTCCTCTTTTTCTGACCTCTGCATGACTGGCTGGCAAGTTGTGGTGGCAACAGATGAGAAGGCTGATGGGAGAAGAGCAAAATGAAATTCACGCTGAATTGTCGTCATGAGAACTCCTGTCAGATTCAAAACCTGGAGGGTGTCTGTCAGTGGGTGATTGCCATCCCTTCCCTTCCTGCTAGTGGAGAAATAAAAGGGAGACACTGCCAAATTCTCTTTAGGTTTTTCACTTAAAGTGAGCTGCATCTCACAACAAACTCTATGGCTCTTTAATAAGGTGCTTGGTTTTCATGGGCCTGTATTTGTTAGTGAAATCACTGCACGTAGGATCCTTTTTCTCAGAGTACACGATAAGGGCACTTTTTGAGATGCCTCTTGAGCTTAATGGCTTTATGTAGAAGAATAGATGCCAAGAATCAGTTTCTAGGAAATGAAAACCTCCACGTGGAAGGTTTATAAACTGGATTGGACTTTTTATCTCAGGAAGCTATTGTCAGTTCTGTCTCATGTACGTGAATATTAACAGTCCATTGTCATTTTAGCTGGAAAAGCAGACTGTCCTGTGCAGCTTCAGGTGGAGATCCAGACTTGCCGCCTGCATTTGTCTTTTCACTCCCTCCTTTCAGGTCAAGGAGAAAAACTTTATTGAGCCTTTCACGACTTGTGAAAGAACCAGTAAGTAAAAACTCTGGTGTCGTTGTCTTTTGGTTTTAATTTTTGCACTTCTTCAAATCCTACTTTGCAATGCCTCTCCTTTTTCTCTGCAAGGACGTCTAAAAAGAGGACTTTAAATTAATCAGCTGAACAATCGATTTTGACAAAATCGATTTTGAATCTCCTTACATCAAGAATTAATAAGTATTGCTTTGCCTTGAACAAAAGGCACAGTGGCTTGCTTTAAACTTACTCGGTGGACTATCTGTTAATTTCAGAATTTGAACTGATAAAGCAGTGCCATCATTTGAAATGGAAGGATTCGTTTGTGTCAGAAGGAATTGTGATGCTTTTAGAAATAACTTGGGAGGACCTCTTGATGAAAGAAAAATGTGTGTCTGTATTCTGTAGGATTGTAACATCTTGTGCATGAAGAACATCTTTTGTTGCCTTAGCACAGGAGCTTCCAGCAGAAGAGGATACCGAATCCATAGAGTCTGTGGAAAAGCAAAAAGTGAAGAGAAGTGGAACTGCAACATCAAAAATGAAGCAAGCAAGCAAGTATGAAATTCTTTTTGAACAATTCTTTGCATTCCCTTATTGTGGTAGTGATTCAGCTGTTATCCACCTACCTTCCTCCCACTCCTTTGTCTGTGCAGTTCTGCTCTGACTTTACAAGCCTGTCCAGATTGCTGTCCTCCCAGGCCCCTTTTCCCCAACTTAACAGTGTCATTTTCTAAAGGAAACTGTTAGAAATGGGAGGGAGGGGAGAGAAAAGGGCAAGTGGCTGCTACTCTTTGTGATGATGCCATGTTTTCTGGTTCTAAAAGCAACTGCCCGAGGAAGTTTGCCTCTTACAGGCTGGGGCTGGGGACTCAAAAAGCTCATCTGAATGGTGACTGGGGAGGCTGAGCACATGAGCTTGGCACATGGGACGGGAGATAACACTGCAGACAATAAGATGTGATATTCTTGTTTCTTCAGGAAATTAATTTAAAAATAACATTTTATGTTGGTTTCTTTTTTTTTTTTAATATTGAAAGACTTTCTACACAGAGCTGGAGGGATTGTTACCGGAACCCCTCCTTGGAGTGTGCCACTCCCTGAAAGAAGGAGCCTGCGCCTCCCTTGAGGTCTGTCCGAGCACCCTTGGGCTGTGCTGGGAGGCTCCTGACCAGGCCCTGGGAATTCCTGATGCTGCACCCGAGGGCAAGAGCTGCTCCCCTGGACCCGCGCTGCCCGGCGTCAAAGGGTCCCACCAGCTTCAGAGCCAATGCAGAGGGCATCGCCGGTCCCAGCAGAGCAGGGTGGTCTGCAGTAGTCATCTTGGAACAAATGGCACCAGGAAGACAAGCTCCAGCCTTGCCAACAGACTGTGATGGCGCTGTTGGTACCACCTGAACCTGTCGAGAGGTTGCAGGAATTGTGGCTGGAGTTCTGCCTCGGCGTTACTCTTACGACTGCTCATCCACTGACCCGTATCAGGTGAGACCTCGAGGAACAGAGGACGATGAGCGTTGCGTGGCTCTAAGGCCCCAAAGGTGCTTCGTTGGGACTGGGCTGGGCCTGGTGATTGAGGATGGGCTGGATTTTTCCTTGGTGTTTCTGTACCTCCAGATCTCTTCTGGAAGGACGGGCGCAGCTTGTCCCCGCATCCCAAAGAAAAACCTAGGCAAAACCCACTTGTTAAATATCTGACAACCTCTGGTTGGGGCATAGGGATTGGCAAAGGGCAGTTGTAAAGAGATCCGCTGTATGGCAGAGATGGGCAATGCCATTCTAGCCCTACAGCTGGAGGGAAAAGGAGCATCCCAGGTAGCCCTGCACCACAGGATGGCCTTCAGCGCTGCGCCCATCACTCGAGAAAGGTCCCTGTGCACTGCTCTGCACCACGTGCTGCACAATGCAGGCCCACCTCAGCGACTCTGAGGGACCATCCATAAAAGAGCAGCTCAACTTTAGCTACTGCCTGAAATAGCTGGAGAAAAACCTTTTGGAGGGGTGTGAATGGCTGCCAGGCGTGACGGGACAGTCAGAAAGAACCTCTTGAGGCAGCAGTGAAGTACCATTTGTTGTTGGGATTATTAATTTAGAAGGGGTGCATCTTAATATACCCATAGCCACCAATAAGGGGGGGTTGTCCCCATTACCCACAGTGCACTTGGCCCCAGAGCTCCCATGTAACAGAGTTGTGATGTCACAGCCCGTGTTCCAGTGGACCTGCCAGCGCCGGGCAACGAGCACAACGCAGTGGTTCTGCCCTGACATTAACACAGCTCCTGACTTGCTCTCAACTCAGCCCTTCTCTGATCCCAACACAGCCCTTCTGTCCTGATCCTGACACAGCCCAACTGCCCTCCACCTGACACAGCCCTTCTCCTCTGCTCCCAAACCATCCCTACTGCCCTACTCCTGTCATACCCCTTCTCCCCTGCTCCCAGCCTTCCATTCTCCCCTGCTTCCATCCCACCCTTCTCCCCTGCTCCCATCCCAGCCCTTCTCCCCTGCTTCCATCCCAGCCCTTCTCCCCTACTCCTAGCATTTGGAATGGAGACCAAAAGCTGCCCGAGGAGAGTAAGGAGCTTCTGGGTGCTGAGGCGGGTGGGGGGACAGGGTGCGTGCCCATGGCCCCTCGGGGCAGGGAGCAGGGCTGCTCACTCCTGTGCTCTCTGCTCTGACAGATCTGCAAGACCTTGCCAGCCTCCCAAGTGCTGAAGGAAAAGAAGCGCAGGATTGTCCATCTGAAGGCCCTGCTGCGTGGTTTCTGGTGGGTTCTGGCATCAATGGAGCCGCTCAGCCTCCAGCCGGCTCCTGGCTGGGGACGTGCCCGGGAGCCCTATTGTCCCATGATTTTCCCCAGAAAGCTCGAGGGGGCAGCGGTGCCGAGACCCGCGTCCCACAGGTCCCCTTGTCTGGCCAGGGTAGGACCAATGCACTTTCCTGCTTGGCTTTCGCTCAGGCTGTTTAACCTCATGCGGGAGGCTGGCAAGGGGACTGCTGGGAAGGCTGATGAGAGGAAGGACTTGAATGACGAGGAGCCGATGGATGTAGATCAGAAGAAGGATATGGATGAGGTGGAACCGATGGAGATAGATGCGGAGATGGTTATGGAGGAGCCGATGGAGATAGATGTGCAGATGGTTATGGATGGAGGACGTGGAGGAGGAGGAGGGGGAGCAGGAGGAGGAAGAGGACATTTGGGTAGACCCACCAGCACCACGACAGGCAAGTGCTCCTCACCCGCTGCCCTCAGCCAGGATGGGGCTGGGGGCCCTGCTGCAGGAACACAGCACCCGGTCCTCTTGTCCTGGTGACACAACAGCCACCACACACCTGCCCTGAGTGCCCATCTGCTTTGGGAAGGGAGGAATTTCCTAGGAAACCCACCTCTAACCCTAATCCCAGGCAGGGCTTAGCGCTGGTGGCAGAGTCCTGCTCTCCCCAGCGTGTCCCAGAGCTGTGGCAAATCAAATGCCCATCAGGATGAACCCCAACCTTCTTCTGCCGCTGAGCCGTCTCGGGACCCCCGGCTCTCTTGGAAGAGGTGCTGCTCGTTATCCAAACGGCTGTGCCTCCTGCTTCCCTTCCAGGTATCACAGGGGTGTAGTGCTGAGTGGAGTATGGATCAAAGTGTAGAAGAGGGTGAAGGATATGGAGAAGATGAAGGAGAAGATCATGAAGGATATGAAGACGATGAGAAAGGAAATGAAGGATAATGAAGGAGAAGAGGATGAAGAAGAAAAAAATTAGGCTTTTGTTTTGAGTTCTTTTAGGTTAAGTAAAGTTCTATTGCTGTTTGTTCCAAGCCAAGCTCTCTCTCTTAACCTTGTGTTTGCTATGGACACAGGAGGCACTTGCAGGGTTGAGGTTTCCACTCGCTCTGCGTTCCCCAGGCTGGAGGGGGCTGTGGGTGTTGGCACGGCCACCCCAGGGCCTGGGGGGTCCCTGTGCACAGAGGAGGTGCTGCTTACAGAGGAGACGGCCCCGGGAACCAGTGGGGTTCGTGGGCTGTTGGAGGGAGGAGTCCTCCGCAGCAAAGCTGTCAGCGACAGGGAGCGAGCTCTGATGTGACCATCAGACGTGCGGTGATGCCATCAGAGCAGCCAGGAAAGCTTCTGCTCCCGTTCGTGCTGCGAGAAAAGGAAAGCAACTCCCGGAACAAGAGCCCTAAAGACGCAGAGTGCTGAGCGATGCCCTGGAGGAGAGCACAGCCTTGGGCAGGGCGGGTGCCAGGGTCGGGGCAGAAGGCTGTGCAGCTGTAGGTGCTGTTATTTAGGGCTCGGAACCAGCCACGCCCGGGGCTTTGCTTGGCATCCCGCAGGGCTTTCCCTGTCTTTTCCCAGGAGACTCAACGCCAAGCAAAGCAGAGCCAACGTTCCCCTGCCGCGATTGCTGCCGCTGGCAGGGTGACCCGCGGAGCGTGGGAGGGTGCTGGGGAGGGGGTGCCGTGGGCCGGTGGGTGCAGGGTCCCTGGGGGCATGGGGGAGAGCCGCGGGTGCTGCCCATTCCCACGGGGATGCGATGCCGAGAGCTCCAGGAGTGCGGGATGCCAGGAGCTGCGGTGTGCGGGGCTGCCCCCAGGGGCTCGTTAGCCACTGCCCCTCATTAACGAGCAGCTCATTAGCGGCAGCCGGGGACGGGCGCCCTCCCCGTGGAGGCGGGAGCGCTGCGGGCCGTGCGGCTGAGAGCACTGGTAGCGGCAGCAGCGGCGCTGGAGCCACAGCCCTTCCCGGGTGGAGCCGGCGGAGGGATAGGGCAGCGGGGCACGGCCGTGCTGCTGCTCACCCTCGGGGAGCCCCGGGGGAGCCTCTCTGCCCCCCTGTTTCCCGCGGGGTTTCCAGGCAGGGAGCCACGAGGGGTCCTCTCCCTCCCCCTGCCCCCGATCCCCCTCCTCCGGGTTCAGCGCTCTGCCGCCTTCTCTGTCCCCTTCTCTCCGCCGTCTCTCTCCCCATCGGGTGTTCAGGCAGGGGGCGATGCGGGGTCCCCTCCGTCTCTCTCCCTCCTCCTGACTCGGCGCTGTGCGTCTCTCCCGGGTGGGTCTCGGCTGCCGGTGCCCCCGCCTGTCCCTGCCCTCCGTGGGTGCTGGGTGCAGCTGAGCACCCGGGCAGGCTGGCACTGGTGTGCCCCGCCTGTCCCCACATGGGCTCCCTGCCCTGGCAGGGCGGCTCTCTCCGCCTCTCTGCAAACGCAGGCAGGGTTGGGGACGGGCGAGGGACCGTGCCGGGTTCGTGGGCCACCTGCGTGGCAGGGGGAGCTCGCTGTGCCCGGGTGGCACCGGTGCTGGGGCAGCCCAGGGGTGCCTGGGTGCCCCTGGCAGGGAGGTGGGCTCTGTCCCCAAGGCTCCGGGTGCTCACGCTCAGCCCTCGGTGGCTGCCAGGGCGCCCGGCTGGGCTGCTGGCATCGGGCACTGCCTGTGCCAACACTTCCCGAGGCTTCTCGGAGTTGCAGCGAGTCTGTGGGTGAGTGTGGCCCCCAGTGGGACCCCCTGCACGTTCCTCCCCGTGGGGTCGGTCCCCAGAGGAGGCTGTGCTGGGGGGTGTCTGTAGTGCACGGCCAGGGGGGCTTTTTGGCACTGCCCCTGTGCTGGGTGCTGCCGTCTGAACTCTCCTGCACTCCTGGATCCCGCCGGGGCGTGCACGCACCCGTGTGCTCCCACCTTGCCCCGATTTCCCACAGCCACAGTGAGCCCTTCCTGCCGTTCCTCCGCCTGTCCATTCGTCTGTCTGTCTGTCTGCTGCGCTGCAGGACTGAAAGACGAGACGGACTCCAGTCATGTGGCAAGATGGAGACCTCTATTAACAGGCTACACATTATTTGATAGTCTTGCTGGAGCTATGATGCTAAGAACATCAAAACTCTATTCATATAACGCTACATTTTACCATATGTGTTATGATATTATTGGCGAATGCTGATGTTGCACTACGTGACCACATGCCCTGTTTTTCTAAATTCTTGTTTTCTTCTTCTTGCTGGCTTAGCTTCAACTCGCCTGTGTTACACCTGCTTATCGTATTGTTTTCCTCCCTGGAAGGTCAGCCCAAGGACATGTTCTTTCCCTTAAGTTAGTGATGTGTCAAACAGCTTTGTCCTACTCTCGCTGAGCCCTGCATCTCCCCCTTCTTTCCATTCTATTAGCCGAGCCTTCTATTAAACGCACTGCTAATCATATTCTGCACGCACCGCAAGATACATGGCAAAAGTAACAGTGCTAATAATATAATCGCTAAAATCACACAAAGTCCCTTAATCTGCTCTCTTAACCATGGGATTACAATTTTGTCCAAATCCCAAAAATTTAGTTCATCCTTGCAGTCTCTGCTGTAGACATGTATACTTTGTTTCGAGCGACACTGTTTTGCTGTGTTTAAAATCATTGACTTGTTGGGTGATAGCAAGGTCAATCTACCCGGGGTACACGGTCCCCCACAGGTGTTAGAAGGTATGCCTGGCCATGCTCCATCTCCACAAATGAAAAATACCCCTGGTGGTACTTTTAATGGTTTTTAATGGGGTCTGGCAAGAAGCCCTCTGGTTGCATCATTGCACTGTGCCGTCTCATTCTGAAAGGCAGGGAGTGTGGCATTTACTATCATTGCATTGGAGGAATTTCTTCCTGTGCAATTGAAGATTACACAGGCGTCAGCTTTGACCGACCCCAAAATATCATATCTCGAGGTTCTAAATACATCTTGGGTAAATAATCTGCCCACACGTTCCACATATCCACATATCCTTTTATGTAAAAAGCTGGTGTCTCTTAGGCTCCCGTTGAGCTATGCCAGCAGGTGCGCCCGGGAGAAGCTCTGGTCCAGCAAAGCAGCCCTGTTTAGGAGGATGGACAGGACAAGTGTGAAACTGGGACTTAGAGCAAGATGTTTAAGCAGTTCTTTCAGCCCGGGCTGTGACACCTGCCCTGGGTGCTTCAGCAGCCCTTGTTGCTCTTGTAGTCGATGCCCTCCCTCAGCTGAGGGTGCACGGACACAACTTGGTGCTCCGTCATCGAGGTGGAGGAGGAGATGGGCACGCAGTGTCAGGAGGGGAGCCCCGGAGTCAATGAACGAGTCCTCATAGAGGTATGATCATCGCTCGTTTATTGTAACACCTGAGGGTCTCTTTATACAGATAATCAGAGTGCACGCGACAGAAGCGAGTCTACAATAGGGTACAAGACACTGTCCACACTGCCTAAAAGTTATTCTAATTGGTCAATAGGTTAAAATCACGCAGCACAGTTTGGCACATATTCCGTTTTACATCCTAACAACAGACAGTAATTGGTTACGTCTCTCAAGATACGTTTCCATGGAATCAGAACATTTACAACATGTTCTGAGCATAAAATTACATTGTTAAACTACGCACCCGGTTCCCATGCCTGGTTCTGACCCTATCAATTCAGCCTCCTCATTCCCATGGGATAGCAAATCTCTCAGAAAACATCGCAGCCTTGAAGCCTTACACTAAGGCTTTATATAAGGCTTCTGAAACCAAGGTGTTCCCTCGTTGCACCTGATCCTCTGGGAGCCGTGTGCGCCGTATCCCCCAGAAGAAGCAAGCCCGGCCTTCTGTCCCCAAGCTGCAATCCAGCGTGTTGCTCGAGTTTCATGTGGGCCTTGTTTGTTGCCTGAAAAAAGGATGCTGGCAGTTGACTGTTACCATAAACATTTTCTTTTCCATTCTGGCAGGAGGGTAACGCCACAGGCCACTGAAACGACAAGAGAAGCTGGTAACCTCGAAAAGCACGATTCCTCCAACAGATACCAGGTGTGGTCGACCCTGCAAAACCTTCCCACAAAGTGCCATGTGGTGCTGCAGGGTCAGAGGCTGATTCAGCTTCTGTCAGGCTGGCAAGACAAGGAGGCAGACCTGGTGAGCGTGTGCCTCGCTTGTTTGTTTTTCCTTTGTTTTCTTTGGCTTTGCTTGAGTGTGGTGGTAGAAAGTGTTTGTAGATGCTACAAAAAAATCCTGTGGTGTTTTGACATTAACCTATGGAAAAAAAAAAGAGCAATTGAAAATGTGATGGAAGAGGTCACTTTGTCAAGACACCCTTGCAGTCTGTCGTGTGTAGGTAGCGCTCAGCAAAATGTGTAGTTCTGCCCTATTTCTGGTCGAAGTAGGGGATAACGGTTTAGCTGCACTTGACCGAGGTCTTTACAATTTCTGCTTGGGCTATTTCAGTAGCGCTCTGGTGAAAATTGTGTTATCAGACAAAAGCATCATCAGGAAACTTGGTAAATGCCTATAAATTGTTTTTCCTGATGACAGTTTGTTACAGTGCTCTTTTCTCATACCAGTGTGCTCCATGCTTTTGTTACATCCGTTATTAAAGAAGAAAATGGGAGGAACTTGAGCAGATGCCTTGCATGGATGCTTAGAGCAGGGTGACAAATCCAGAAATAGGAATTAACAGACCAGTAGAAACCTGTCAAAGAATTTAGAGTCAGAGAAACGAGGTACGAGAGGAAGATGACATTCCAAGGTTCTGACTATCCATTTTATCAAGGGAGACAGTGCTGTTTGCTGAGTAACGTGAGCATTTCTTCCTGATAAAAGAGCAGCCTGAAAACAAAGGTAATGCTTTTGCAACCAGAGAAATCAAAAGAGCAGCAGCTTTTGTCTTTCTTTCTCTCGACAGCTGCTGTAGTCCACTCAAGCTTCCATATTCCAGAAGCAATTTTTATGTTTCAGTTAACAAGTAAGAAGTACTCTGAGAGTCAAATTTAACTTTAAGAACTGTGTAATTGAAGTCCCTGTGGGGTGACTGGTAAAGTGAGGCTGAGGTCCATTTCTGTTTGGGTGGAGTTTGATCGAGACGCAGTTTCCTACAGTCACGTGAAGGGAAGTTCTCATGTCTTTTATTTATCACCAAATACAAAACGAATCTATGTTATAGACTCAGATCAGATACCAAATCTGCCGAGGCCCTGGTATTTAATTTATACTTGTCTTCTAGAAGGTGAAGTTGAACTTTGTCTACGGTACTAAATCTACCAAAACTTTCCCTTTAACATTAGGTGCCTGAGAAGGCAGATTCCGTGCCTCTAGCTTTAGCTTCACCTCCACCCCACCAACCCTGAAATGGTTGCCCTACATGGTACATTTTCATGTTCCCTGAAAAGCATCCGGTATATCTTGAAACATCACATGTTGCTTCTTTCACGGGTATTTCTTCTATCTCCTTCTGTATTAGGTTTCTGTCCTGTGTTTTAAGAGTACATTTCTGAAGAGCCTTCAAGTGAGATGATGGATGTAGCCCTTGCAGTCTTGGTTTTAGTTTTGTCACCTTACCTCCTGTATGTGGAAATGTTAAGAGATGTATTGCAATATACCATAGGCAAATTTCCAAGGAATATTCCATTTATTTCTTTGACTAAGTGATGATAATGCAGCAGCAAAGTACTTCAAGTATTGAGACTGAAGGTATTGAAAACGTTTTTCAGTGCAGTCTGACTAAGCAGTTGCTGAGGAGAGAGATGTGTGATGGAGCTGTGGAGACAGAGCCCGAAGAGCATCCTTAGGGACAAGTGCAATAACATTTCAGCCTCTAAGAGTGCCTCTTCTACTCAGTTTGGAATACAGTGTTTCCCGAGTGGGCCCTTGCTCTCGAGCTTTATGCCAGTTTCCTTTGAAGCATTAGAGTCTCCACTGTTCCTTATATTATAGTTGTCACTGCACAGGGGAGGACTGGAGATCAGGGAACCGCTGCATGGTTCTCCATGCCTTGGGATATATACTGTAGTTGCTCCCTAATGCCTTCATCACAGGGGTAATTCTTGTTCTCCTGGGAATTTTGCAAAGAAGGAAAGATGTGTTAGTGCATGAAGGATTTCATCTTTGTGCTCATGGCAAAGCGATGGACTGCTAGCCCAGGTGGATGTTTAACAGAGAAAACGGCCAAATAGTATGGAGGTTCTAATTAAAAGGATGTTTTAGTATAACACATAAAAACTGGTTAATAAGCTTTGCAGAGCATAAAATACACTTTTCTGTTGTAGGCTTCCCCAAAGTTTCTTTCTTTGTTTGAGTTTCAAACCTCTAATTCAAGTACCACAACTGTTTTCTTATTATATGGGATGCTTTATGCTTTTGATAGAAACAAAAATGCAGGAAATGAGGTGGCAATTAATTTCTGGTCCCTCTGCCTTTAGTAAGACGAGGATGTTTTCATACACTGCCAACAGAGGAATGAGCCAAGCTGGGAGGCTGCAGTGGATGAGTTTGAATTTGAAGCTTCACTTTGGGTAGAAGTGTACTGTGAGATAAAAGCTTGTGGAGAGAACATTTGCATTCTTGACATACTGAACAAACAGCTGACCTGATCTAGAATAACTAACTAAGGTGCTGCTTCATCTTGGGTGTTCCTTTCTACTCCTCTGTTCTTACTTATGGGAATAATGTATGTAAGATACTAAAATTTGAAGACTTTTGGGGCCTTTGACCTTCACTTCTCAAAGTTATATTATTATATAATCTTCCTGGTTGTTTTTATCCTATCTCCTTTTATTATTTGGTCATAGCTCCTTTTATTAAGTTAAGATTTCTCTTACACAGGTGAAGCTCCCAGCTAGAAACTCCAAATATGCGAGCAGAATGACAAATGATTCTACAAACCAGGACTTCAGCAGCAAAAATAAGCTTTCCTTTCCTCCTCTGTAAGTAGTACGCTTCTGAAATTCATTGAACTCCTAAGCCTGCAGCTACTCGTGGAGGCAAGTGACAATACTCCTTGTGGCGTTGCAGGGATTACTCAATATGTGTCTGGGCTTTTGGATCCTTACTGCCACTAAACTCACTATCATATGTAACGCTAAAATAATTTTACAAACAAGTAAAACAGCAGCACTTTAATTTGCATAGGAAATCTATTTAATTTGATTTTTCTTGAGGAAAACTAAGCATCTAGGTACATGTCTTCATGTGGCACACTTTTATTGTATTCTAAATGGTCTGTTTTTTAACTCAGTACCAGTGAGCAGATGCAAACTGTAAAGTCCATTGTTAGCATAGGTTACAGAGACATAAGTAGGACTACCATTTTAAGAAAACACATAAACTATAGCCGGTATAAGTTCAGCCACAGCAAAAATACTGTAAGGAACGCCTGGAAGATAGTAGTCTTTAAACAAATGATGATATCGCCTGTGATGTGATGTAATCACACCATCACCTGTGTGCACAACTGAATTGTTTCTGTGTGCTTTGTGTTAATAACTTATTACACAGTCATCAGTACCCCAGTATGTTTTAGAAATACATTAGTGATGCAAAATAAATGATTAAACTGTGTAATGAAATTATGAGCAAATCTGTGGCAAAATTTCACCTTTGTGCAGCACAGAATGAGTGCAGTCAGTGTTTTTAACTGATGCGTTCCTTGTGTGATTTCCCTTTTTCACTTATACATTTCCGAGAGCAGAACTGCGTAAGAATTCTACATGTTAAGTTCCAATAAAATGGATGGTTCTCGTCACGTAAAATTACATATTAGTGAATCAGGCACAGTTGTGTGCTCTGGGGGGTTTTGTTGGTTGTTTTTTTATTTTTTTTGATGATTACATATGTAGGTTTATATGTACATTTCAGTCCTATGTATATGTCTAGTTACTTAGAAATAAATTATGAGATTGTTGCCCTTTCTGTGCAAAATGAAATTTTCCCACCCAGTTCCCATTTTTGTTTAGTTATGCTGTTTTTTTTCCTTAATATATTTGAATTTACAGACCTGCTCAGACTAAAAGCGAAACGTTAATCTTTAACAATTTAATTAGCAACGGTTATGGGATTGACTGGTTTCGGGAGCGTAACAGATGGGAAGAAAAGGTTCAAGAAACATCAGAAAATCCTGAGACTTAGGGAATTACCATGCTTAGCTTACAGTCCTTCATGAGCAGCTGAAGAAGAAAGCGCTCCTGTTTGTAGTCAGGGAGGGCAGGGGCTCTCATGGATTGTTCTCATCTTTGTCATTGCAGAGCTGTGCTCTGTTTGGGTCCAAGGGCTTCTGTGTGATGTTTTTTGGGACAGTGCTATAGACACGCTTCTGTCCTCCTGCCTGCATTTAAGCAGAACATAACATATTTGTGGCTTGTTTGTTGTGAGTAGTCTTTGGCCCCTAGTATTTTTTTGAAAACTTATGTGACGACTGTCACTGATAGTTATGGTTAAGAAATAAGTCACTGTTCATAAAAACTTGTCAAAATATATGCACATCAGTGAAGACAGTGGCCATGCAGCAGCTCTGTTAGAGAGAGAAAAAAGTGATCCGATTTTTATCTATGATTTGAAACCCGACTTTGTCATGCGTAATGTTAATAGCGATGGAAGTCATCACTTGAAAACACTGAGATAGAAAGGTTAAATGAGGGAAAATTCCCCTTACTTCTGTCAAAGGCCTTTTGCTCAGGCATTCTATAATGGCTTGGGAACCACGATGGGTATATGAGTTTTCTGTAGTAACCTTTTAAAATGCTGCTGAATGTACATGTTGAAAGCTTCAGGTCTCTGGGTTTTTTCCCAATTGTATCAGTAAACGCTTGTGTATATGATGGGTTGCCATGAGTCCTTTGACCTTGATATATTAATGTGTGGAAGTCTTAGAAGCCAGTTAATTCCATTTCTGCAACACTTTGGCACTTCTTGAACTCATCTTTGTGTCTTCCATTAATGTATCTACAGTAAATTTGTGTGGATTCTTAGTCCCCAAAGCACATTGTTTAGAGCAGACATTCAGCTTTGCAGGACAGTTTTGTTGCTCTGCCTGCTGCACACCAACCAGCTGATCAGTCGGGATGTCCAGCTGCATGATTAAGACCTGGTGTAGTTTTCTTTTATAGTCTTGTTCTATAGAAATGAATCACTGGGTGGCAGTAGCGCGGGCTTGAGCTGTGCACAATGTCTGCCCTTTCAGCTGTTAAATAAGAATGTGTTTATCCTGTTTGGACAGCAACAAAAGCATTGTATGCTAGATCTCGGTGTTCGCCCCAGCGAAACAGTTTGCACTTTGAAAGAGCAATGTGTATAAAATATTTTAGTATTCTAAAAGAGTTAGATACATTAGCACTTGTTCCTTTACCTGCTTAAATCAGGTTCTATCCTTGAAAACTTGTGAATAATTATTTATTACAAAGCCCATTAGAATGTGGGTGCAATGTCAGTAAGGTATTTTTTGCTAATTCTATGAAAAGTGAAGTTTTTAATAATAAGAAGAGTGATTTTTCATTACCTTTCAGAGTACCCTGTCTACACCTTTCAATCAAAGAGCTGAAGATCTTAAAATGTATTACTGAATATATATTTATTCGAACAGCACGTTTTAAGGGATTTGTCTTGACAGTGTTTTTCTTTAGACCTTTGTTAGGAAATTTGATTGGAAAGATCAAAGTAAACCTACTGCTAATCTGAACCCTCAGAATTTTCTGTGGAAGTTTATGAAAGTTTTGCTGTTGATGTTGTTAGACCCAGCATGTGAATCAATCTTTGTTGTTCATTCTAACCAATAGTATAACGAAGTTGTATTTACAAAAATAGAAGGCTAAAACACGTGAAGGCACCCAGATGTGCGGCTGTGGGTTAGACTGCAAGATGTTCCAGATACAAACCAGCTTACATTAGCTGTACTTGGTGGTGGTGGGAGGAGGTAGGGGCTGGAAATTACTCCCCTGTATCTGTTTTCACTCACCATTTGTATTGTGGATTATGTTCATGCGATGGGCGAGGGAAGCAAGCGGACGACTCAATATGAGTGATAAAGCAAGCTTCGACTTTATTCAAAATCAGCCTGGATTATATGTACAACTTTCAACTATGTCGTCAATCTCTTTTTGATAGCCTCTTAACCTCTCAATAATAGGTTTTACAGTCAACAAGAGTTTGTCATTGACCCTCTGCTTGTCTTCTTCAGTCAGAAGAAACAATCTGTCGGTCATTGACTTCTTGAGTTATTGCTGCTTTAGTCCATTTACTGGGAATCCATTTAGGACCTGTGGGAGTAAGTAGACACATATACCCTTTTCCCATGTATTTTACTTCAGCTGGTCCCTGGTGTTTCCCAGGTTCCCGTTGTCAGATCTCTGTACATAACAAACATTGGTGGATTCTTTTGCTCATCACTATCATGACTATGGATCCATGCTGATGGTTCTTTCTGATCTCCAAATATACATAGATGGTTTAAAACAAAGAGAGTCTTTGCTAATCATTCCTGAACATCAGATAGATCCATAAATTTTTGAAGATATTGCTTTAGGGTTTGATGAGCCCTTTCAATAATAGCTTGACCTGTGGGGAGTGTGGAATACCAGTAGTATGCCGTACTCCCCATGTTTGTAAAAACTGACGAACCCTCATGCTAGTATATGCTGGACCATTATCTGTTTTTATCACCTGAGGCACTCCCATAATGGCAAAACATTGTGTTAAGTGTCTTATAACATGGAGTGCCTTTTCACCCGTTTGTGCAGAGGCCCATATATATTTGCTATAAGTGTCTATGGTGACATGTACATATTTCCATCTGCTAAATGCAGCAAAATGGGTCATGTCCATTTGCCATAATTTTTGAGATTTGAGACCTCTTGGATTTACACCTAACCCTAAACCAGGTCCATGATGACTACATGTAGGGCAGGTGCGGACAATTCCTTTTGCTTCCTCCATTGTAATGTTGAATTGTCGATGTAGTCCTCGTGCATTTTGGTGAAAGGTATTATGTGCTTCTTGTGCCTTCACAAAATCACTCAGTGGTGCAGCCAAAGATACGAGTTGATCTGCTCCATAATTTCCTTCTCCAAGTCCTTCTGTCCACATATGACTTCTAATATGTACTATGCAAAAAGGGCACGTTCGTTGTCAGATGGCTGATTGTAGCTGTTGAATTAAATCAAACAAACGTTGATTGTGTATTTCTTTTATTTGAGCATCTTCTACACGATTCACTATATTGGCAACATACATGGAGTCCGTTACTACATTCAGATCAGTTCTGCAATCCTCAACATAAGAAGGAGATGGCGTACACAAGTGCACCGGGGCAAGCCAGGGCTCCGCAGATCGGGGGCATTGCCTGGCAACGGCACCGCTTCGCTTGGGGAACTCCTCTCCCTTTCACCAGCTCCTCTTGTCTTTAGACTGCCTCCTTTTCCAGAGATCAAGATGCTGATGCTCGTTAGCTCTTTCTCCCGGGAGCGCCCGCTCTTGGAGAATTGTGAGGTCCACAGGCAAGTTGGGTCCACTGTGCGGTCGACAAGAGTTTCACTAAAGCGTTGTATCATTTGTCGTTGTTCGATTGTTAAAGTAATTTTCCGTGCTGGATCAGTTCCTTTTAAAAGAGGACGCAAAACATCCAGTTCATCATTGGGGATTCCTGCTATAGGTCATGACCATTGCAGGTCTCCTAAAAGTCGTTGAGCATCATTAACTGTTGTAAGCGAGGTGCAAAAGGTTAATTTTTGTGGTTGTACTTGAGAATTCGTTATGTTCCATCCTAGATATTTCCAAACAGGGGAACGTTGAATTTTTTCCATTGCTATAATCAATTTATGTGTGGTTAGTTGTGTCTCCAAATATTTCTCTTGTTGAGTGGTAAATGGCTGGTTCTGTGCAAAAAGAATATCGTCCATATAGTGAGAGATCATGGTTTGTGGCCATACATGCCTTATTTCTCTTAAAGCATTATCCACAAACAACCGACACAAAGTGGGGCTATTTTTCATGCCCTGCGGCAATACTGTCCACTCAAAGCCCAAATCAGGTCCTTCCCTATTGATTGTGGGTAAAGTGAATGCAAAGCGTTGAGTGTCATTAGGATGTAACTGAATAGTGAAGAAACGGTCCTTTAAGTCTATGATCAGCAAATGCCTGACACAGAATAACAAAAACATACATATTGGATGACCATCAAGTCGACTATGAGCTTTTCTCTGAGTAATGGCTTTTCCAATTTTGCTCAAAGTTTGTTGTGCATCACTCCTAAAAGTATGAGGTGCTGTTAAAGCCATGTCCTCCCTTAAGAAGATCAAATAATGGACTTAGTTCTGTATTAGTTATACCCAAATAAGGTTTAACTCTATTGATTGTTCCTTGGAGCTTTTGTAAATTGTTTTAACTACTATTTGCAATTTGGCTTGCTGAGGTTCAATTGTGGCATTCAAAATTTTCCACTCAAAATATTTCCAGGTTTGAATTATTTCAGGTGCGACTTGAAGGCCTATTTTCTCTAATACAATCTTTGAAATGGTATTAATTGAGTAATACAACTGCTTTGGGTGATATACACAGGTGGGAAAGGAATATAAACCATAGCTTGTATTTGTCCAGTAAAATCAGAATTAATAACACCAGGTTACACAAAAAGACTTTGCAAAGTGACACTCGAACGACCTACTAACCAAAACACTTAAACCGTTACCAATAAGACCAAAAGCTTGGAGCAAAACCTTGTGTGCTTTTCAATCTCTTCTTACTGAGGAGGCTGTGAAGAAGATCCAAGCAGGAGCATTTACTGTTGTCACACGTCTCCGCTGCATGCTGGGTTGCTGGTTTCCTTGGTTCTTTAATGTTAACGGTTTACCCTTCTTTTATCTGTTTTAACCTGTATGGGAATTCTCAAGGCTGCAAATGCATTAACTTTTCTATTCTTTTGTAATTTTTTACTCTCAGAGGATACTCCTTTTGGACTCTTAAATCATGTCTTCATTAGTGTCTGGCTAAAATTCCCTTTACGGTTGTGGGCACTAGGACCCAGCAGTTGTTGATCTGATAAGGGACACTGGAATGCAGAGTGTTCTTCATAAACTGTTACTCCCCGAGAGAGAGATAGAAACTCCCAAGCTGAAACAAGACAAAAAACCTTACAGGAGTAAGACGGGGGGGCGATGGGGGGGTGGAGGGGGGGCGGGGGGAACTCACACACAGCCATAGGGCTGAGGTTTTTTCCATTTTTGTTTTGTTTTGTTTTGTTTTCTACGTTCTTTCTGTATTTCATATTTTCTTTCTTTTTTCTATTTTTTTTTTCTATGTATTTTAAAATCTTGTCCTCTGCAGCCTTTCACTTCAAAGGTCCCAGGTAAATCTACCTGTTTGCTGGCTTAGTGGACGTTTGAGATTGAAAGGTTTCAGAGTTGCATTTTAAAGATTAATCAAAACAGAGGCTCAATATAACCAAAACCCAATTTGCAAGTCTTACAAACATTTAAAGCGCTTTAAACACACACATGCATACACACGCACAGAACCACTCTTTTGAGAGCTGGCTTAATATACCTATACAACCTTGTTTACGACCGGTCAATAAGAACAGCATGATGGTATGAATATTTAAACCACACACGGCACCGAACACACACAACACTCAAAACATGCACATATATCACAAAATAAGGCTTGTATCAATTGTTTAACAGGTAACAGTCCTTGGTTGTTACAGCATTTTCGTGGCATCTTCTTCCTCCTCTGATTCCTCGCTACCTTTTTACCTTGTAACATTTTATACAATTTGTAATCTCTTTCCAAGCTTTCATTAGTTTCTTTGCAGTTTTATCATCATCTATAGGTGCCTCCCATGGGATGTTCCCAAATTTGCGCCATTCACTTTCCTCAAATATCTCATTCGGATCCTTAAAACATCCCTTGGTTTTTCCTAAGGTAATGAGTCCCGCAAGTTGTTTGAGATATTGTGAGTCAAGTCCTCGCTTCTCTAAGAAGCTTTGTAATATTTCATAAGCCACTTCTCTATCCATTTCTGGTCAGAGAAAAAAACCTTATAAATTTATAAAGTCTTACGTGTAGCCCTGTTCTGTCTTATCTCTCCAAAGCCTTATGATGTCGGGCAGCGGATCCCTTTTGACGATTCAGGCGTTCAGACTAGAGTGCAACGATCCCTAACGAAATCATAAGCTCTTAATCTTCACCCTCTGGTTGCTGCATCCCGGCGCCTTTCCCGACTCTCACAAACAATCTCCATAATTTCTCCACTCGTCTATGAAGTCCTTAATCGGACCTGCTCCCCGCTTTTCTAAAAAGCCTAAAATTTCAAGTGCTACCTCCCGCTCCATTGCGCGCGCTTACAGACCCTCTTATGTTAGCCGGTCCGGACCCTCTTATGTTAGCCGGTCATTAAAAAAGGTGCAGCCTTATGTATCGCGAGTCAGGTAGTCTTCTTACTCGGCCGGCGAACCCCCTTTTTTGTTATCCGGGTTCAGGGGCGGATCGTAAGTACTGATTCAGTGTTGCCGATCTTCCGGCCCCTGGTCGCTGCTACCAGTGCTTCGCCGAGCTCGCCGTCGGGTGGAAACAGGGATTGGGGGTCCCTGTTCTTTTCGGGTCCCTGTTCTTTTCATGTCCCTGTTCGGGTGCCACTTGCGATGGGCGAGGGAAGCAAGCGGACGACTCAGTGTGAGTGATAAAGCAAGCTTCGACTTTATTCAAAATCAGCCCGGATTATATACCCTAACATTCAAAAGATGCTTTGTGCTTTGTGCTTTGTGCTTTATGTTTTATGCTTTGTTACAACTTATACATGATTAGTTACTTAAAACTATTTGCTCTTTATTGATTCATTGTCTTTTGTTAATTCATTATTACTATGTTGCTACTTCGAGTTTTGTTTATCTTCTTGCAGGTATATTACAGTTGCAGTTGGGCTCAGCGCTCCATCCTGTTCCTTTGGGAAAGATTCGCTTGTCCTTCAGAAGTTTCTTCTTAGAGATTCCTCCTTGTATGCCTTCTTGTTCTTTTAGTCCATATCCACACTCAGAGTTTAACAAAGTTTCCATTTATACAATAGGTGTCTCACAAAGCTTTTCTATTGAATCATGTCCTTTTTCACTTAACCGTTTCCCAACATGTTCAGATACATTGAAAGCGTTAATTTTACCCTGAAAGCAGAGCTTTTGGTGAAATCTACATTTCTGGGCTGGAGTACCAGGGGATGCCAGAGAGAGAGCTCATAGTATGAAACCTGACCGGTGGAAAAAAATGTCGCTATAAAGAAGCATTAAAGAATAAGCTTGAATAAAGAAACTGTGTATGTATATCAGGCAAATTGTTGATACCCTTAGGATTTCAACTGTAACATTTTGCCCGTAATGCAGAAATTTCTGTTAGCTACACGATGTTGTCCAAAAAAACTAGTACCATTTTATGAATTTTTCAGAATTCTTCAGTTCTTTGAAGGTGTTGTGTCCAGGAATTCAGGTATCTTTATTTGACAGAGTCTTTAGGTAAGGTTTCAGGTTTTATTTTTAATGTCTATAAAATGTGTGGCAGAGGTCTGGGTTTGTTGTGTCCACCAATTGTTAACTTCAACAGTAAAATAAGTTCTGTGTCTCACAGCCACTGTAGTATACTTTAATTGTATAACTACATTTCAGTCCCTCTTTGATCTTCTGACTGCCGTTATCATGGGGAAAACTTCTTTTGCGAATACTATTTGAGGTTACATACTTTATTGGGCAAAACAGGAACGGGGAAATATGAGATGATGATGAAACTCTCTGGAATCAAATTGCTTAATGGTAAGGCACCCAAGCCTTTCTTAAAATGCTCATCAGTTGAGTAAAGAGGTGTTTTGTTCTTAGAAGCTTATATTGAATCCATTTCAGTCTCTTTCTCCATGGCAAGATTTTTTTGAAGGTTTTTTAGTACAAATTTACTGAAAACGTGGAGGACAATAATGTAATGACCAGAAAAAACCCAACACCTGCACACCCCAGCGTGGGTATTTCAAAGTATTGACAAATTTGGGGATCACTTGTTCACATAGACTGTGTTGTGTCAACAGTCAAATGGCTGTTCTCCTTGTAATGTAACCAAATATATTCTTCATTCTTACCGTTTATGTCTTTTTAGACTAGACTAGAGTAGAAACGTGATTATTCTCTTTCTGTAGGGCTGAATGCCAAACCTCCTGAAAGCCAAAGAGGACTTTTCAGTGGACCCTAAGGTGAAGTTACAGGTAATATTCCTGCTTAAAAAAAAGTTTCTTCCACAGAATTAATATACTGTCCTAAGGTGCTCACTTTGGATTGTCTACCACCATAGTTTTCAAGTGTTTAAATATTCAAGGAACAGAGAAACGGAAGATGCATTAGGAGGCTGTGATTCTATTTTGCCTGGGAGGGTTTCAAACAAGTTGGAGAGGTGGTGTTTTTCTTACTTAGTTGAGCAGTTTCTCTTGTATGCCATTCATGGCTAGAAATGCATCTGTGTGAAGGGATTTCTCTCTCTTCTATTCCCATGCAAAGTCCTTTGGCGTGAGACAGAAAATGAAGAGATTTTACTGTAAATGCCCAACGTGTGATTTTTGTAGGAAATGCATCTTGGCAGTGTCTTGTGCCCAATGTGTGTTTACCCTCCTGATGTACAGAAGGTTATGCACCCAGAGGGTTTTAGTTGCTCCGTCTCCCAAGAATTCCCTCCTGTGGCAAACAACAGTGTGGCTCTGATAGGAAAAATGATTTCTTAAACTGAATTGCAGGATTCTGGGCTTCATGACTTCATGTCTTCAGTTGCTGTATGAACAACATGAAATTCATGCTTATCTAGTGCTGTAATTTAGTTTGTTTTGGTTTTCCCTTTGTTTTTGCTTTAGATTTCTTGCTAATTGATGGGAAAGGATAATCCTGCAGTAATTTTAAATGACTGTGTTTCCAGCTTGAACAGATTCTGCCAGACTAAGTGTATCTTATCTCAGAAGAACCAATGTTTGGCCTAATCTCATCTACAAACTGGAGACTTGACTCTGTAAGATAGGAAAGTGTATGTCAAGCTAAGTGTGTTTTGCATTCTCTCTTTCCAGGTTACTTCAAATTTTCCAAACTTGTAGGGTTATATCTCTGTTTCCATTGCAGTGTCACTTCTGCAGCTGGATGTGCCGGATCCCTCTTGCAGATGTTTTCATCCCTTGTTGAGGATCTCATTGGTGCTTTAAAAGGAAGAGGTACCACTCTTTCAGAACTGAAAAGGGGGTGAGAGGAATTCACAGCTTGATTTCCCTTCTTTTTCTCGGGCTAATTGCCCTAGCTCTGGTAAGGTCAGCTGTACCCAAGTTAACCCTGGATACGCCACCTCTACACTTGTGCTGCACTCGCCTCTCTACCTTTAGGAGGTGAGGGTATATTTTATTTCCTTGCTTTGCAAAAGTTTGAGCTTAGCTAGGAGCTGTTTCGTAGCAAGTTGTGGGGAATCTGTTCTTTTTATTTAGGTAGAGGGAGCTTTTGAGAACTTTACGAATCAGCAGTTGCAAGCTGTCTGCTTTAGTGATGTAGCATGTAAAACCTTTTGATTGGTGCTCAAGCTTTCAACCCTGAAGGATCTGACTTGAGATGGGAGCGTTTCTAGGGTTTTTGTACGTTTAGGATGCCAGACATAAACCAGGCTTTTGTTATAATGGAGATTACCCCACAGTTGTGTTGGTTTCATTGATGTTAAGTAGATCTTTTCTTTTAAATATTATATCATTAATACTGGCTGGTGCAACAACCTCGTAAACTACTGGTCAGGTGACTCAGGTTCAGTTTTGAAGGACAATTTTCAGACTCACGTGGTGGTCTTTGTATTAAAAGCTGTTTTCCATCCAAAAGGCAGGCCTGCATTTGACATGCTTTTTAGCTGTTAGTTGGTTGATGCACTGACTTTGGTAGCAGGGATGATAAACTCTAGTGCTTGCTTTGCTGAGTTAGTACTTCTCAAGTGAGGTAGAGGACTACGTTGTGGTGCAGGGGCCGGGTGGCATCCACCGGTCCTGATAGGGAAAATGCATCTTTGGGTGTAAGCTTGTGGGACTGATGGAGAGGTCTTTAAACCAGAATCCGTGGGGGAAGGGGGTATGAACACGATTGCTGAAGAGAAGCCAAGGGTTGATGTGGCATTTTGACAGCAGGTGAAAAGAGGCGATTATCTCGCTGTATGAGGCATCGGTGTAGCCTCACTGTGAGTTCTGGATGCAGTTCTGGGTTCCACGACGTAAGAAGGATGTGAAGGCCTTGGAATGAATCCAGAGGAGGACAACAAAGCTAGTGAAAGGCCTGGAAGGAATGTCCTACGAGGAACAGATAAGGACTTTGGGTTTGCCTAGTTTGGAGAAAAGGAGGCTGAGAGGCAACCTCATTGCTCTCTACAGCTTCTCGAGTGGTGGGAAGTGGAGAGGGAAGTGCTGATCTCTTCTCCTGGGTGTTCAGGATAGGATGCTTGGTGATGATTCAAAGCTGCGCCGGGGCAGGAGGTTCAGGCTGGACATCAGGAGGCGTTTCTTCACTGAGAGTGGTCAAACACTGACACAGGCTTTCTAGAGAGGTGGTTGATGTCCTACCCTTGTCAGTGTTTAAGAAGCATCTGGACGTGCCCTTCACAACACATGAACTTGGTCAGCCCTGAACAGGTCAGGCAGCTGGACTGGATGATCATTGTAGGTCCCTTCCACCTGATCTACTCTATTAGCAGAAGTCACCTGTGCTCTTCTCTCACCACCTCGTTTTGCCGGACCAAAGTGCGAGTAATAGAAATGCACTTGAAGGCAGCCTGTGCAGATAAAGATTTATGGAGACAGACACGGATACCAGTGTCCGTGCAATCTAACCAAACTCTGGGATCCTCAGGGTGCTACATGCGATTATATATTTTTATTATACAATCATCTTGAAAGCTTGTAGCCCTGAGGCAGATCTCCTAAGGAGCAGTGGCAGACCTGTGGTTGCAGGACAGGAACTGTATCCCTCTAGCTTCCCTCTTGCATCTCCCCTCTGGCACTCCCCCTGACCCGACCTTTCGTCCCACTCTTTCTCGCATCCCCCTCCCTCTCTCTCTCGTGCATCCCTCTCTCCCTGTCTTGGACATCCCTCTTGAATCCCTCGCATCCCCCCTCTCTCTTGTATCACCCACGCATCCCTCTCTTCTTGTCTTGTGCATAACTCCCCCACATCCTTCCCCCGCAACCTCCTCCCTCCCTCCATGTCCCCATTAACAGACTGGACATGAGGAAAAAATTTTTCGTGGAAAGGATCATTGGGCACTGGCAGAGGCTGCCCAGGGAGGTGGTTGAGTCACCTTCCCTGGAGGTGTTTGAGGGATGTGTGGATGAGGTGCTGATGGGCATGGTTTAGGGATTGTCATGAATGGTTGGAATCGATGATCCAGTGAGTCCTTTCCAACCTAGTGATTCTATCAATCTATCATTATATTTCTTCTTGCAGGGACGGAGCTAGGAGCTGAGCGTTGGGGCGTACCCCACTTCAGCTGGGTTTGTGGAAGACAACCTCGTCTGCTACGTTAAAGATAACCCCGAGCCAGTGGTGTTCCGCCTGTGCTGCCAGGGGGTGTGGGCGGAGCTGGAGGTCAGCCCCACAAAGGTGCACTTCAACAGGGTACTTCTCCACAGGTCAGTCATCCTGTGGCTGTTCTTCTGGGCAGCAGCACTGTCAGTGGGGTCCCCTTCAGCTTCTCTTAGAATCATAGAATCATAGAATCACCAGGCTGGAATCAGACCTCTTGGATCATTGAGTCCAACCATTCCTATCTGCCACTAAACCATGTCCCTGAGCACCTCCTCTACCTGTCTTTTAAACCCCTCCAGGGATGGGGACTCCACCCCCTCCCTGGGCAGCCTCTGCCAGGGCCCAATGACCCTTTCTGTGAAAAATTTTTTTCCTGATGTCCAGTCTGACCCTCCCCTGGCGGAGCTTGAGGCCATTCCCCCTTGTCCTGTCCCCTGTCACGTGGGAGAAGAGGTCAGCACCGTCCTCTCTACAACCTCCTTTCAGGCAGTTGTAGAGAGCAATAAGGTCTCCCCTCAGCCTCCTCTTCTCCAGGCTAAACAACCGCAGGTCCCTCAGCGGCTCCTCGTAAGACTTGTTCTCCAGCCCCTTCCCCAGCTTTGTTGCTCTTCTCTGGACACGCTTCAGACCCTCAACATCCTTCTTGGAGTGAGGGGCCCAGAAGTGAACACAGGATTCGAGACGCGGCCTCACCAGTGCTGAGTCCAGGGACAGAATCACCTCCCTGGACCTGCTGGTCGCCCATCTCTGTTCCAAGCCAAGATGCCATTGGCCTTCTTGGCCACCTGGGCCGCTGCTGGCTCATGTTCACTCTGCTGCTTCTTGCTGGCTGTGTGGCTGCTGAGATCAGAGGCTGGGCTAACATCCCTCTTTCTCCCAGCAGTTCCTGTTCTCTTGATCACTGTTTTTTTGCTGACATGGAGATCCCATGACAGCCACAATCTCTGTAGTTCCCAGCAATGCTGTGTGATGAGCATCTTGATGCATCTGTGTCTTCTCTGCTGGTTCAGAGAACAGCCCAGTTGCTCCTACTGATCTCCCTTCTTTTTGATACGCTTTTAGCCCAGGACGTCACCTTTGAGACCCGTGACACAGAGAGAACATTCAGCTGTGGTTTCAGAGGCGTGGATAGGACTGCTTCAAGTTGCACCCAGTTGCAAGGCTGGTATGACTGTTGAGCAGCTGGTTCTGAGTGTTTCTCTGTCTCTGCAGGATGGAGAGCAAAACCCTTGTCCTGAGAAACTGCCCCTGATTGCCTGTGGCCTAGTGGATTTGTGGGTTGGAAAACCTCGGCGAGGGCTTCTCTGTGTCACAACATAAATATTTTTAAATACCAGGCACCTTCATCATCCCCTGCCTCCCTGGCTGAACAAGGGTTCAGCAATCCTGTGCAACTGTCCCTGCCCTTGCCTGGGTGGTGTGTGCTGCATAAACACAACGAACGGAGAATTTTCCAGAGACTTGTGATCAGCTCTCCTGTTTGACCTCCTGTAAGCGAGTCTCCATCGTGATCGGCAGCCCTGTCCGATGGGCACAGCAGTCCGCACTGTGGGGAGTGCCCCAGCCCCGAGCTGGTGCAGAGCTGGGGGAGCCCAGCTATGAGAGCCAGCTCGGCGTGTGACCGTGGAGACTCCCCTCAGCACAGCACTGTTCCCACTCCGCTCTGCAGGGCTGCAGACGCCTCCATGACTTTTCATGCCCCGGATCTGCTCTAAGCAGGCGATGAGCACTGACGTGCCACCACCAGCCACCACCAGGCTCATCCACAGCACAAGGTCTGATCGAGCCCCCAGCCTGCGCAGCCCCTGGGACACCACAGGGCCAACCACAGTGCCCACCATAGTGCCCTCTGAAGATACCAGGCATTCCAGTCTTCCCAGTGCTGCTCCAGGCCATTCTGGGGTTCCAGGAGATGGAGAGGCAATGTCCCCAGCTCACCTTCTCCAAAATGACTGTCCCCGTGGGGCCATCTCTGGGCTGCACAATCTCCCCAGGCAGCAACATTTTCAGCCGCTGTGCTGCAACCCACACTCAAGCCCACACGCACCCGGAATGCAGCAGGAGAGCCATCTCTGAGAGTGACATCAAATTGCTCTCCATGCATGGAGCTGCTCACCATCAATGACAGCATCAGATGACAGAGCTCAGTGCAGTCCTGAGCTGTGAACAGTTGATCAACAATGGGATGGGGCCCCAGGAGTCACGGCAGCACGTGGGGATGGACCTTCCAGCGCCCCAACATTGCATGTCCAAAAAACGCAGAAGCACCAATCCACCGCAACCCTTCCCAGCAAGCGCCGGGCTGTGAGAGTCAGCACTGGGGTGGGAATGTGGGGTTAAACCCAGAATAGGGATGAGAAGGACATGGTGGAGGTGCGGATGAGGTGGATAGAGTGTGGTAGTAGAGCTTTGCAGGGCAAGTTAAAATTTTTCAGAATGCCTTTTTGCTTCTGTTCTACAGTTCTGTTTCTTGGGATTCTAGTAATGTTCTATTGGCTTAAAAGTTGTTTGAAATATGAAAAAAATTTAAGAAATTTTGAGTGCATTTTTGTCACAAAGGGGTTCAGCAACGCTGTGTGAGCATCCTTCCCTCACCTGGGTGATGCATGGGTGATGCATGCCAAGGAAACACAACTGACAGAATGTACCTTAGACTTTGGGTCACCTCTCCTGTTTGGCTTTCTGATCCCCAGATTAGTCTTATCCTGTGGAGGAACACCAACATGCCTCCACCCGCCACCACCACCAGGCTTGTCTGCAGTGCGGGCTCTCGTGGAGGCACTGCCCTGCGGGACCCTGGGGCTGCATGGCCTCCCCACAGCGCCCTCGGAAGATACCAGGCACTACAACTCTCCCAGTGCTGCCACAGGCTATGCCAGGGTACAAGGAGATGGAGAGGCAACTTGACCGACTCGGCCTCTGCAAAGTGGCCGCCCCTGCTGGGACATCCCTGCACAGAAATATCTCCCAGAGCAGCAACACTGCCCCAGCAAGCAGTATCTTTAACCACCCTTCTGCGCAGCACATCCCTGTTGTCCAGGACCTGGGGAACACCCGCAGAAACATCTCGCACAGCGACATCAAGGTGCTCTCACTATGCCTGGAGTGGCTGACCCTCGGTGACACAGTCCTCCAGGGCTCCAGTGCAGACCTGAGCCAAGAGCACTGGAACACCACTGGGATTGGGACCTCAGGAGATGGCAGACGTGGGGAGGGACCTGCCACCACATCAGCCTGGCATGCCCAAAAATAGGAAGAGCAGCATTCCAACCCACCACCAGCAAGCGGAGGCTGTTGCAGTCAGCGCTAGGGTGGCACTGTGGGGTTAAAACCACAGCAGGGCTGAGAGGGAGATAGGAGGGATGGGGTTGGGACGGATGGGAGGGCATGATAGAGTTGGATGGGTAGCATTAGAATTTTTCTTTAGGTTGTTCTACATTTATTTAGTCTCTTGGATCATATTAATATTCTATTAGTATTAGCTTACATGTTAATAGAAATACTAATGTTATTAGGGAGGATATTTTTTTTTGTTTAATGTCTAAATGTTTCCTGAACTTGGATTTTTTAAAAAATATTAAAAAAAACCCGCATATGTAACACGTACGTGTCTTCCTGCATGCTCTCCTCAGCTTTGCTGGTGGAGGAGGATTTAGCAGGGAAAGGGGTGATATGATGTCTGTATGCTGTTGAAAAGAGCGGAGAGGTGGGTAACATGAGTTAACGGGACAGGAAGCAAATTAAAGGCTGTCTCTGCATTGCATCTGTGTTTTTTAAAATCCACCGGAGTTATTAGTTCTCTGCTCTGGTTTATTCGTTGAAGATGCTTTGTAGAACTCCCGTGAAGATGAGAAGAAGAGGTGCGAGATTAATGAGGTGGCAGTGTAAGAATTGCCTCCCTTAGGTAACATGTTCTTCTCAACTTTGTGGCTTCTGTGTGAATTCATTCAGTCGGCACAGAAAAACTGTTTTGTTTTGTTTTTTATTATTATTCTTTTTTCCACACACATACATTCGGGGATGTGTATGATACAGTGGATGAAGTATAGTCCCCTTTGGGAAGTACTTGTGTCGGTTTTGGTAATAGTGTCAGTTCTGTTTAGAGAGGCATGATGGAATGGAGATGTGTTGGGAAGTTGTCTTTATTTTCATACTCTAACTTTACTCACTGCATTATGGTGAGGAAAGAGTTCAGTCCCAGCAGTCCCCTTAGTGAGGCTGGGAACTGTCTCAAGGTTCGACAGAGTTCTGAGGACAGGACAAGTACAGGAGGGACACAATTTTCCAGCAGATGTAGTATTTGTCCCTCAGGCACGTGAACTGCGCTGTTTGGCTTCCTGTCGTCTGCCAAGTAGCTGAGGGTGCGCTCGATCCCACTGTCATTGCTGAAGATATTCTATAGCACTGGTGCCATGGCAGAGCTTGAAGGGACACCACTTGTCCCCGATCTCCATCCAGACATTGAACTGCTCACCACGGGCTTCTGGATGCAACCATCCAACCAATTCGTAACCACCCTGAACCGTCCCCTCCCCATGAGACCCTGGGGTGGCAGTTGGGGGCGGGGCTGAACACAGGGAGCCCCAAGAGTCCTTCCTAGGCGACCACCAATCAGACGCCAGAGCCAGCACCCCAAAGAGTCCTTAGCAACCAGCAGACCAGCAGACGGCCATCTTGACCTGCACCTGCTCGTGATGGCGTGGTTCCTGAGCTCCCGCCTTAATCCCAGAAACATTTACCCCCAAGGTAGGACTGATCCCCGGAGCCTGGAGATGCTCTTGAAAGCGAGAGCAGAGGTGACGGCCAGCAATGGCTCCTGTCTCTCTTTCAGGCTCCATCAACCCCTCCAGACCACCCTTGCCTGCTGCCCGGGCTCGCCCAGCGGGGGTCACAACCCAGGCACTCCCAACAGGTATGGCATCCCCATCCGCTCTGGCACCCCGTCACCTCCAGCATCCCCGGTACCCCTGGCATTTTTGACACGAGGGTTCAGCAATCCCGTGCAACTGTCCCTTCCCTCGCCTCGGTGGTGCACACCCAGGAAACACAATGTACAGAGAATTCCCCAAAGAACTGGGGGCATTTCTGCTATTTTATCTGCTGTAAGCGAGTTTCCTCCCTGATCCGCAACCGCGTCCCACGGGCACAGCATTTCACCCTGTGGGGAGTGCCCCAGCCCCGAGCTGGTGCAGAGCCGGGGGAGCCCAGCCGTGAGAGCCGGCTCAGCAGGTGACTCCGGAGCGTCCCCCCGGCATAGCACAGCTCCCACTCCCCTCTGCAGTCCTGCAGATGCCTCCATGTGGGTGCCGTTCCAACCCCAGATCCGTCATATTGAGTGGAAGAACACCAAGGTGCCTCCCCCAGACCCCCCCAGGCTCAGCTGCAGTGCGGGGTCCCGGCAAGGTGCTGCCCCGCGGGACCCCTGGGGCTGTGGGGTTCCTCTGGCCGGGGCAGCCCCTGGGACACCGCCGGGCCCCGAAAATGGCCTTGCGAGATCCCGGGCACTACAAGGCTCACGGTGTGCCATGTGCTTTTCCAGGAGTGCAGGAGCTGGAGAGGCTGTTTTCCAACCTAAGCCTCTCCGAAACACCTGTCCCTGCTGGGCCAGCCCAGGGCATAAAGAAGAAGGAATCCGCGGCCACCTCCCACCACCACGCTGCTCCCCACATCCCGCCTGCCAGACACCCCGGAAGCGCCCGCAATAACATCTGCGACAAGGACATCACGGCACTGTCACGGCTGATGGGGCGACTTTCCCTGGATGATAACATCTCCCAGAACGTCAGTGTCCTTATGAAGACCATCAGGATGAGGCCCCATCAGCCACAGCGGGATGTGGGGAAGCACCTACAAACTACACAGTCGGCCATAGCGAAAAAGGGGGGGCAAAAGCGTAAAATCATCAGTCCGGCCCCCCCTGTGAAACGAAGGGCTGTGGAATAGATAGATAGAAAGATAGATAGAAAGATAGATAGATAGATAGATAGATAGATAGATAGATAGATAGATAGATAGATAGATAGATAGATAGACAGACAGACAGATAGATAGATAGACAGACAGACAGATAGGGAAGATTAAGGCAGTGTGGTTGGGGGGAATGGTAGTTTTGGGTGGGTGGGAGGGTGAAGTTGAAGTTTTTCTATAGATTTTTTTGCTTCTGTATAAGTGTTAGGTATATATAAATTGTAGTAATAGTGTATTAGCATTCAGCTTATAGGATAATAATATTAATGTTTGTATAGGGAGTGTAAGTCGTTTTTTTAAATAGCCGTTATTTAAGTGTTTGAAAAAAATAAAAAAAAATTGAGTTACCGTGTCAGCTGTAGATGTGTTCCTTCCTGTCATTCTGAGCTTTGCTGGTTATCCTTGTTTTGATTTCTTTACTCTTTTGATTACGTCTATTGAATATTTCACCATTTATTCCCAGTCTTGTCCCCTCCAGGGAAGAACTTTCAAACATGTTTCCACAAATGGGGTGAGGGGACACCCTCTGTAGCATCAGCGAGAAGCCCTCAAGCAGTTTGGCATATCCAGATGTTTTGAAGGATCTACTGCCTGTACAGGGAAATGAGAGTCCTAATTCGGACAGCTAACTGATTTATTTAGATGTGGGTGGTACTTACAGCCCTGTATATCCTATACAGATCCACATATGCAGCGTAGCAGAAACAGCTGTGAGGTATCCATAACTTTGAGCTCATATATAAAATGCTCCATAGTTCATAAGCTGTCACCTCCTTCAACTGTCCCGATTGGTAACACCTGTGTTCAGAAGGTAATTAAGGAATGGAGATACTTATGGACTGACTGGTGGCGAAAGAAAGGAAAGAGTCCACAACCTCGTGCTCATCGAGGCAGAAGAGCCGTTCAGGTAAAGGTCACTGCTATTTCCATGGCACTTCAGGAAGAGGTGCGCTCTCTTTTCTCCTCTCACAGACCTTTCCTACCAGCTAGAACAGAGTTGTCCTAAAGAAGGGAAAGTCTCATTTCCAATGTATGTTTACACAACAGAACTGTAGAAATGGGAGCATATGGATTATGTAGGAGTGGAGAATATTCCCAGTTTACAGCAGAGTGGCAGGAACAAGAGGGCCTAACTATACTATTCCTGTGCTGGGATTCCTGAAGCTGCTGCATTTCTATCAGGCTGTTCCTTGGTGTCATGACATAACTTCCTTGTTATGGCAGCTGATAGTGTTCAGAGTGAAGCTGAGGCTTCACAGAACAAGGACTCATTTTGCTCCGGGTCTCTCTGAGTTGAGGCTCAGCATCTGGAGGCTTAAACATCCCGGTGTTAATGCAGCTGCGCGGGGCTTAAAACCACTCTGCCATTCTATAAACAGGCGTTAAGGCTTTTGCATGACTGTTGTATGTTGCTGAAGTGTCTACAGGTCACTCTACTTTTGGCCAGGATAAAGAATTGCATGCTGTACAGTGGAAGCACTTGGAGCTCCATTGGGCTGTTCGAGCAGTATTATGAGAATATGTGCAATTTGGGTTTAAAAGTTTTTGATAGTCTCACTAAAAAGAAAGCATCTCTTTTATTACATCTGATGGCGAATATATGAGAGTGTAACATTTAAACAAGACTCATCTTTCTACGCCATCTAAAAAGCAACAAACCCTGAACTTGTCTACAAGTGAGTGAAGTGTGATCATTATAAGAAGGAGTTTTGGGCATCTATGTGCTTGTCGGTCATACGAAAGGCATCCAGAAACTACATTATACATCACATGCATAAAATAAAAGTTTCCGTAGTGTAAGTGGGTTTGTTATAGCATTCAACTTTTTATTGAGGTGTAACTCTGCATTTCCTCAAAAGAAATAGAAAACCACTGTTTGAAATGAATGGAAACATTTTATAAATTAGTGTTGACCTTTAGTAAGATGTTCAAGTGCATACAAGTAGAATAAATACATTATTTGTTATATCCTTCAGTAACAAAGTGAGAGGGAGGGAAAAGAAAAGAAGATAAGTAAAAGGCAAGTCACATAACTAAAAAGATTAAATTATATATTTCAGACTCTTCTTCCTTGTGTGAGAAGTCTAGAGGTTTTTTTCCAGCACACCTAACAGCAAGTTCTATTCAACCACATTGATTTAAGTCAGCATTTATTGTTATTTTGATGCTACATACCAGTATGAGGGAAACTGTTGTGTTATCATGGATACTTATCATAGAATAGTAAACAGGTCATAAAAAGTGCAGTCAACTTGTCATTTTCTCTTCCAGAACAGGCCAACATTCCCAGGCTACCATACACCTCACAGTCATGCATTAGCAGCTAACACTTCTTCCATCTTTCTTTTCTCTGCACCCATCCAGTGTGTTTTGGCAGGGAAGGCACTGCTCCATCAAGGGAGGAAATAATGCCTGAGGATACTGAGTGAGCTTAAGAAAACTCATTAAATTTTGCAGCTTAAGGAATTATTTCTTAATTCTGTGACTGCTCTGCATCTTTTCTGGAGGGTGGGGGGTGGAATGGAGAGACTAAATCTTAAATTCATCTCAAGGGTTTTACCACGCTTGCATGGGAGAACATCTCCACAAGGAGTTTAGCGGCTCCCATACAAGCAGTCTGCAGCTATAACAGTACTATATTCGAAAAAATATCACATTATCATTCTTTGCATAATTTCTTCACCCTGATCAGAACTGATTGAACGGTTAGTGAGTTTTCATGCTTACCCACACTGCTGCTTTGGTCCTGCTCTGATGTGACTCTCTGGTACAGCTGTCACAGCTCAGTTTCAGCAAATAAGCACCTGATGGGCTCAGTGGAGAGGATTTGTATCAAGCTTTCCCATCTCAGGTCAGGGCATGGGAGTAGAAAATACCACATTTTAACTCTTTTAATTAAAAGTTTTACATTTCTTAGCTCAAATATATTGGCAGCCTTACTAAGTAAATAATTAGTCCGAGCTCAGCAAGCAGAAGCAAGGTGATTATGTATGCCCTTTTACAAATCATCATACACAGAAAAGACAAATAAGAAAACAATCAAGCTATTATTGCAAAATTCCAGGACATTTTGAGTCCTAGATGTCACAGAGGTTCTTGCAAGTTTGGCTAAATACACTGATAGTGTAGGAATACCATTACCTACTTTGGAGAGGGAAAGGAGTCAACTATCTCCTTTGGAAAACACAGCACAAGCTTTTGCTTGTCAGAGCAGAAGACCTCCACTTATGCCTGCAGGTATGTAGTAAGCACTAAAGCAACTATCCTAATTTTACTTTTATTCCTTGGAAATAATAGTAATAAAACACAGAATCATGAAATGATGGCATATATTATATTCAGCTATTTTGACGGCATATGTGTTGATAATGACAGAGAAATGTCTAGAAATACACTTGACGAAGCAGACTATTAACATGTCTTGCCATCAAATATTAAAATTCTAAATGCTGATGCTTTCACAAGACTTTGCACAAATGACTTGGAGAAGAATAAGAGCACAGCTGCTGGAAAATGTATAAGGCGTTTTATTTCAGGGTGCTTTACAAATGCAATTGGTAAATCTTTATTTGTTGAAAAAAACCTACAACAGAGGCAAAGCTACCGGCAGAACTCAATTATCCCAATTTCATGTCCATTGGTTTGTGAAGCAGACTATATAATTATGTAGATATTCTATCACCACAGCAGTGCAGAGAATGCCAACTTTTTAAGGTATTTTTATGTTTGTTTGTGTGTGTGTGTGTGTACATAGATGCATACAGACATACAAATGCACACATATATATAGTTTTATTGAACTGAAGCACCATTTTAGATAACCGGAATAGTGCTTTGATGTGCTTTTGGAGTCTGTACAACTAAATTGTATTTCTGTGTCTTTAAAAGACTGGCCAGACACACAGAGTTCCCGAATCATAATAATATAACCCTGAAATACAGTATGATAAATAGCACCGTAAATAATGAAGGAAATAGAAAGCCACAGACATCAGTACTCTCTTTTAAGGATAATTGTTTTGAGGTAGTTAACCTTGCAGACCTCAGTGATGCAAGATGAGTGCAAGTACAGGTCTGAGGCAGCAGTACTGGTTGAGCAGGAGCAGAAGGGACAAGTGACTTACCGGAGACACTGCTTTACCTCTTACTCACTTTCCTCTCTCCCTTCAAAGAAAGATTTCACTTAAACACTGAAAACAGGGTAGGCATTCCTTTTCCCATTTTTTCTCCTGCTTCTTACACTCCATCTTCCCATTCCTTCCCCTGCAAAGGTTTGTCTGCCTTTGGAAATACTCCTTAATTTAACTAAACTCTTAACAAATCTGTTAAGCTACCTAAGGGCAAAACATTCTTACCAAGATAGGAAGGCAAAGCACAAATCTCAGGGTGAAGTATTTCAAGAGACCTGATATTGCCTAATATTTCACATCCACAGGTACAAACACAATCAGCATAAACACGTACACAGAATTAAGGCATGCAGCTTATCACTGCTCTTGACTGAAACCTGACACATTAACAAGACTACATTGTGAGAAAAGGGGTTTGGAGTGACCGATTCCCAACTCAATCTTCAACAAATGTGCTTTTACAAACCCTGAAGGAATCCACTTGCTCTGAACGGTGAAGCCCTGGAGACGTGCATGCGTGGCAAAGAAAGGTGTGTGAGTGACAAATGTGTGTAAACTGTGTGGAAGAGTTTTTAGCAGCGTCTTCTTCAGGAGTGTACAGTATATTTAAAAGTAGCATTTCAGGTGAGGCACATAGCAGAACTATTCAGAATCACACATTTAATCCAAATTTCACAGCATTTCAGAGGATATCTGATATGCCATTATCTCAATTTCTTTAAGAATTAAAAAAAAAAATCTTGCGGCAAGTTTAAATACGGTATCGCATCAAAGAACGGTGTTAGAATACCAGCTCACAACACACTGATACATCATCTTCATGTGTCATCAGCTAAACAAATTACACAGCTTCCCAAGGACAATGCCTAACTAACTTCAGTAACAAGAAAAAAAAAAAGAAAAAATATATCCCATCTACTGTAATGCTGGAATTATAGTTTAAACATCAGAGTTAAGTGAAAGCTGCTACAAAGGTCCCTTGGAAGGTCATTTCAACTTTGTCAAAGATTTTCATGGTAACCCCTTGTAAATCTAAGAACCAGCCAATTCAGAAGTAAGTACATTAAACTAATGAAGACGTGTATTTAAGTAAATTTAACTTCATTGTTAACCTTACTTTTAGCAGGTTAGACTTCCAGGTCAAATTATTTCTTGAAGCATTAGCAAATATATGCAGCCCACATAGATTTGCTGTTAAAGTACAGAGAAATTGGCAATTTCATGAGCATGTGATAACAGAAAAAAAAAAATAGATTTATTTGATTCTATGAAACATCTCTTCTTCCCACTGTCCGAAACTGCAGTGATTGTGATATAGTTGCCAAGCCACTCTCAGTGATATTGGAAAAGTCATGGCATTCAGGGGAAGTCCCTGTTGACTGTGAGAAAGACTAGATTGTGCCTGTTTTCGACAAGGGAAGAAAAGAGGACCTGGGAACTACTGACCTGTCAGCCTCACCTCTGTGCCTGGGAAGATCATGGAACTATGAAGAAGTTGTGCGAAAGAAGCTTAGAAGCTTTCAATGTGTACATTCAGCAGCATTTTAAAAGGTTACTACAGAAAACTCATATACCCAACATGGTTCCCAAGCCATTATAAAAAGCCTAAGCAAAAGGTCTTTGACAGAAGTAAGGGGAATTTTCCCTCATTTAACCTTTCTATCTCAGTGTTTTCAAGTGATGACTTCCATCACTATTACCATTACGCATGACAAAGTAAGGTTTCAAATCATAGATAAAAATCAGGATCACTTTTTTCTCTCTCTAACAGACCTGCTGCATCGCCACTGCCTTCACTGATGTGCATATATTTTGACAAGTTTTTATGAACAGTGACTTATTTCTTAACCATAACTATCAGTGACATTCGTCACACAAGTTTTCAAAAAATATTAGAGGCCAAAGACTACTCACAACAAACAAGCCACAAATATGTTATGTTCTGCTTAAATGCAGGCAGGAGGACAGAAGCGTGTCTATAGCACTGTCCCAAAAAACATCACACAGAAGCCCTTGGATCCAAACAGAGCATAGCTCTGCAAGGACAAAGATGAGAACAATCCATGAGAGCCCCTGCCCTCCCTGACTACAAACAGGAGCGCTTTCTTCTTCAGCTGGTCATGAAGGACTGTAAGCTAAGCATGGTAATTCCCTAACTCTCAGGATTTTCAAAGAGAGCCATGCAAATTATTCAGGCTGCCCTCTGCTCTTACTTGGAGATCCCAACTCATTTGGAAAGAAGCAGCCTTTGATGATTTTACCTTTGGTCCGCTCACTATTTTCTGATGGTTCTTGAACCTTTTCTTCCCATCTGTTACGCTCCCGAAACCAGTCAATCCCATCGCCATTGCTAATTAAATTGCTAAACCTAAACGCTTCACTTCTAGTCTGAGCAGGTCTGTAAATTTGAATATATTAAGGAAAAAAACAGCATAACTAAACAAAAATGGGGATTGGGTGGGAAAATTTCATTTTGCACAGAAAGGGCAATAATCTTATAATTTATTTCTAAGTAACTAGACATATACATAGGACTGAAATGTACATATAAACATATAAATGTAACCATCAAAAAAAATAAAACAACAACCAACAAAACCCCCCAAAGCACACAACTGTGCCTGAATCACTAATATGTAATTTTATGTGACGAGAACCATCCATGTTATTGGAACTTAACATGTAGAACTTTACTCAGTTCTGGTCTCGGAGACGAAAACGTGAGAAAGGGAAATCACACAAGGAACGCATCAGTTAAAAACGCTGACTGCACTCAATCTGTGCTGCACAAAGGTGAAAATTAGCCACAGATTTGCTCATAATTTCATTACACAGTTTAATCATTTATTTTGCATCACTAATGTATTTCTAAAACATACTGGGGGTACTGATGACTGTGTGGTTTTTAACACAAAGCACACAGAAACAATTCAGTTGTGCACACAGGTGACGATGTGATTACATCACATCACAGGCGATATCATAATTTGTTTAAAGACTACTATCTTCCAGGTGTTCCTTACAGTATTTTTGCTGCCACTGACCTTATACCGGCTATAGTTGATGTTTTCTTAAAATGGTAGTCCTACTTATGTCTCTGTAACCTATGCTAACAATGGACTTTACAGTTTGCATCTGCTCACTGGTACTGAAGAAAAAAACAGACAATTTAGAATACAATAAAAGTGTGCCACATGAAGACATGTACCTAGATGCTTAGTTTTCATCAAGAAAAATTAAATTAAATAGATTTCCTATGCAAATTAAAGTGCTGCTGTTTTACTTGTTTGTAAAATTATTTTAGCGTTACATATGAGAGTGAGTTTAGTAGCAGTAAGGATCCAAAAGCCCAGACACATATTGACTAATCCCTGCAACGCCACAAGGAGTATTGTCACTCGCCTCCACGAGTAGCTGCAGGCTTAGGAGTTCAATGAATTTCAGAAGCGTACTACTTACAGAGGAGGAAAGGAAAGCTTATTTTCGCTGCTGAAGTCCTTGTTTGTAGAAACATTTGGCATTCTGCTCGCATATTTGGAGTTTCTAGCTGGGAGCTTTACCTGTGTAAGAGAAAACTTAATCAAAGGATCTATGACCAAATAATAAAAGAGCTAGGACAAAAAAAACCGAGGAAGATTATATAATAATATAACTTTCAGAAATGAAGGTCAAAGGACCCAAAAGTCTTCAAATTTTACTCTCTTATCTACATTATTCCCATAAGTAAGAGCAGAGGAGTAGAAAGGAACAGCCAACGATAAAGCAGCACCTTAGTTAGTTATTCTAGATCAGGTCAGCTGTTTGTTCAGTATGTCAAGAATGCAAATGTTCTCTCCACAAGATTTATCTCACACTACGCTTCTACTCAAAGTTAAGCTTCAAATTCAAACTCATCCACTGCAGCCTCCCAGCTCGGCTCATTCCTCTGTGGGCAGTCTGTGAAAACATCCTCATCTTACTAAAGGCAGAGGGACCAGCAATTAATTGCCACCTCATTTCCTACATTTTTGTTTCTATCAAAAGCATAAAGCATCCCATATAATAAGAAAACAGTTGTGGCACTTGAATTAGAGGTTTGAAACTCAGACAAAGAAAGAAACGTTGGGGAAGCCTACAACAGAAAAGTGTATTTTATCCTCTGTCATTCGCTAATGACAGGTAAAGAAACTCAGTGTTGACTGAAAGACAGAGAAGAACACACCTGGGAAGCCAGTGAAATGACATCACAAACTCTAGGACTGAAAGTAGTAAAACTGAAAGGAATGGAGAAACATTAATAACACGTTATCAAAGCTGTTTATTTTAACTTTGATCAAAATTAACAGCTGCTGAACGGTCAACTTACTTCCCTCTAAAACAAAAGCATGAAATTAAATATCCCAAGCCATTCCCATGTATCTTTCACTAGTAGCTGCTAAGAAATTCTGAGGCTAAAGAAAAACCAAATCACCTTTAAAGACTATTTACAGCTTACTTCATTGCATGAAGTGCGGAAAAGAAAGCACAGACTTTGCAAAGCTTATTAACCAGTTTTTATGTGTTATACTAAAACATCCTTTTAATTAGAACCTTCCTACTATTTGGCCATTTTCTCTTTTAAACATCCACCTGGGCTGGCAGTCCATCGCTTTGCCATGAGCACAAAGATGAAATCCTTCATGCACTAACACATCTCTGCTGCTTTACAAAATTCCCAGGAGAACAAGAATTATCCCTGTGATTAAGGCATTAGGGAGCAACTACAGTATATATCCCAAGGCATGGAGAAGCGGTTCCCTCATCTCCAGTCCTCCTCTGTGCAGTGACAACTATAATATAAGGAACAGCGGAGACTCTAATGCTTCAAAGGAAACTGGCATAAAGCTCCAGAGCAAGGGCCCACTCGGGAAACACTGTATTCCAAACTGAGCAGAAGAGGCACTCTTAGAGGCTGAAATGTTATTGCACTTGTCCCTAAGGATGCTCTTTGGGCTCTGTCTCCACAGCTGCATCACACATCTCTCTTCTCAGCAACTGCTTAGTCAGACGGCACTCAAAAATGTTTTCAATACATTCAGTCTCAATAGTTGAGGTACTCTGCTGCTGCATTATCATCACTTAGTCAAAGAAATAAATGGAATATTCCTTGGAAATTTGCCTATGGTATATTGCAATACATCTCTTAACATTTCCACATACAGGAGGTAAGTCGAGAAAACTAAAATCAAGACTGCAAGGGCTACATCCATCATCTCACTTGAAGATTCTTCAGAAATGTACTCTTAAAGCACAGGACAGAAACCTAATATAGAAGGAGATAGAAGAAATACCCGTGAAAGAAGCAACATGTGATGTTTCAAGATATATCAGATGCTTTCAGGGAACATGAAAAGGTACCATGTAGGGCAACCATTTCAGGGTTGGTGGGGTGGAGGTAAAGCTAAAGCTAGAGGCACGGAATCTGCCTTCTCAGGCACCTAATCTTAAAGGGAAAGTTTTGGTATATTTAGTACCGTAGACAAAGTTCAACTTCACCTTCTAGAAGACAAGTATATATTAAATACCAGGGCCTCGGCAGATTTGGTATCTGATCTGAGTCTATAACATAGATTTGTTTTGTATTTGGTGATAAATAAAAGACATGAGAACTTCCCTTCACATGACTGTAGGAAACTGCGTCTCGATCAAATTCCACCCAAACAGAAATGGACCTCAGCCTCACTTTACCAGTCACCAGTCAATTACGCAGTTCTTAAAGTTAAATTTGACTCTCGTAGTACTTCTTACTTGTTAACTGAAACATAAAAATTGCTTCTGGAATACGGAAGCTTGAGTGGACTACAGCAGGTGTCGAGAGAAAGAAAGACAAAAGCTGCTGCTCTTTTGATTTATCTGGTTGCAAAAGCATTACCTTTGTTTTCAGGCTGCTCTTTTATCAGGAAGAAATGCTCACTTTACTCAGCAAAAAGCACTGTCTCCCTTGATAAAATGGACAGTCAGAACCTTGGAATGTCATCTTCCTCTCGTACCTCGTTTCTCTGACTCTGAATTCTTTGACAGGTTTCTACTGGTCTGTTAATTCCTATTTATGGATTTGTCACCCTGCTCTAAGCATCCATGCAAGGCATCTGCTCAAGTTCCTCCCATTTTCTTCTTTAATAAAGGATGTAACAAAAGCATAAATCACATTGGTATGAGAAAAGAACACGTACAGCACTGTAACAAACTGTCATCAGGAAAAACAATTTATAGGCATTTACCAAGTTTCCTGATGATGCTTTTTTGTGATAACACAATTTTCACCATAGCGCTACTGAAATAGCCCAAGCAGAAATTGTGAAGACCTCAGTCAAGTGCAGCTAAACTGTTATCACCTACTTCGTCCAGAAATAGGGCAGAACTACACATTTTGCTGAGCGGTACCTACACACGACAGACTGCAAGGGTGTCCTGACAAAGTGACCTCTTCCATCACATTTTCAATTGCTCATTTTTTTTCCATAGGTTAATGTCAAAACACCACAGGATTTTTTTGTAGTATCTATAAGCACTTTCTACCACCACACTCAAGCAAAGCCAAAGAAAACACAGGAAAAACAAACAAGCGAGGCATACGCTCACCACGTCTGCCTCCTCGTCTTGCCAGCCTGACAGAAGCTGAATCACCCTCTGACCCTGCAGCACCACATGGCACTTTGTGGGAAGGTTTTGCAGGGTCGACCACACCTGGTATCTGTTGGAGGAATCGTGCTTTTCGAGGTTACCAGCTTCTCTTGTCATTTCAGTGGCCTGTGGCGTTACCCTCCTGCCAGAATGGAAAAGAAAATGTTTATGGTAACAGTCAACTGTCAGCATCCTTTTTCAGGCAACAAATAAGGCCCACAGGAAACTCGAGCAACACGCTGGATTGCGGCTTGGGGACAGAAGGCCCGGCTTGCTTCTTCTGGGGGATACGGTGCACACGGCTCCCAGAGGATCAGGTGCAACGAGGGAACACCTTGGTTTCAGTTCTGAAGCAGCATTCAAGGTTTCAGGTGAAGTCTTCTAATACAGGGGATTGTATACCTTCATGCAGAAAATGACTTCCAAAGGCACCAAGAGCAGCAAGAGGCACAGAAGACAGCAGGAAACACTTTGGCCTTTCATTTCCTTTCCTCCCCACCCATTAACAAAAGCAAAGACAGTACCTGTCAGGGTGCAGAGGCGCCTTTTTTTGTGCACATCTTGATTCATAAAGCAAATAAACCGAATCCCCAAACCACCCACCTCTCCAGGTAAAAAACGGCCAACACCCCACCTCCCGATCCATTCCTTTCTCAATTGCTACTGAGCAAAAAGAAAATAAAAATCAATAATGGTTAATGGGGAGATGGAGTGGCAGAGAAACCAAACAAACCAAACCAGACTGAAAAATGCCTACAGGAGAGGAGCACAGGACACTCACTGCAGTGACTGCAGGCGCAGCAAATGCTGTTTCTTGGGTGAAAGCGAAGCACTTTGGGGCAGTCGCATCCTACGGAGGAGCTCTTCGGGAAACCAGCAGCGTTGGCTGTGCGGAAACTCAGCTCCGACAGCAAAACCCAAACAACCCAAAGCACTTCCTCCCGTTGGGTTCGGGGGAAAGAAACACTGCCCTCTTGTTTTCCTGCACTTCACTGATTGCTCCATCAGAAAGTACTGCACCTCATTGCTGTCAATTGTCTCCCTCTGGAGAGGGGCCTCCAGAGAGGGGCCGTGGCCTTCAGCACCCGAGGGGCGTGGCTTCCTGTACCCCGGGGGGGGGGGAGACTACCAGCACATGTGGGCGTGGCTTCCAGTAGGGGGTGGGGCTTCCAGTCCTGCTGGGGCGTGGCTACTGCTCCCAGAAGGCGTGGCTTTCAGCCCTGGGGCGTTACTTCCTGTCCCAGGGGTATGGCCTTGCAGCACACTGGGGCATGGCTCCTATCTGAAGGAGGGCGTGGCTTCCTGCACCAGGGGGCGGGGCCTCCCTTCCCTCGGGGCCGTGATCTCCTTGACCCTGTCATATGGGGGCGTGGCCTCCCAGCCCTTGCCTGCCATAGGCGTGGCTTCCCAGCAGCAGGGGCGTGGTCTCCAGCCCCAAAAAACCTCCTCTCACAGCTTGGGCGGGGTGGCCTCTTTCAGGCAGGGGCGTGGTCTCTCCATGCAGGAGGCGTGGTCTCTCAACACCAGGGGCGTGGTCTCTCCACACAGGGGGTGTGGTCTCCCGGCCCCGGGGATGGGCCTTCAGTGCTGGTGGAGCCATTGCCGCTCCCCGTGGGGCACAGAGGGAAAGACTCCAGCTCCCCACATGCTGGGAGATGAAGGAGTCCAGCTCCAAGCTCAGGAGGCACTACAGGAATATAGTCCAATGTGTCCAATGGCGCGGAGGAGCCGCTGGGCTCTGCCAAGGCCGGGAAGAAAAGCAGCGGACGCTCGGCTGCCGGTGCACGCAGGGAGGAGGTGGTGGGTCAGGGAACAGCAGGCTTGGGAATCCCCACAGGGAGGGCAGGTTGGCTCCGGATGCAGGGATGTGTGCGAGGCTGGCTGGGGCCAGGCTGTGCAGTCCTCTCTCGGTGGGCCGAGAGCAATGGGGAGAGACCAAAGAGAGCAGTGATGGGCAACTCCCCTTCGCCTGAGCCCTGCCGGGAACTGCATTACCAGGAGCCTCCAGAATGCACTGCCCACAAAAGCCCTGTCCTGGGCAATCCTAGAGCAGCTGCAGTCACTAAAGATTGCTTGGGAACTCTCCAAGGGCTTTACCCTGTCTGCAGTCCAGGGCAGGGCTTCTCCGGCATCTGGAACAGAAGTTTGTCCTGACAGTTTGGCTGTTTCCCCAGAAGCAGCTCTACAGGGACAGAAGAATTCTACAGTTCCTGCAAAAGGCTCACATTGGCTTTTAACTTTGCCCAAAGCTTTTTGTGCTTCCTTCGTAAGAGTGTGAGGGGCTGTTAAAGCCATGTCCCCCTTAGGAAGATCAAATAATGGACTTAGTTCTGCATTAGTGACACCCAAATCAGATTTAACCCAATTGATTGTTCCTAGGAGTTTTTGCAAATCTTTTAAAGTTTTCACTACTGCCTGCAGTTTAATTTGCTGAGACTCAGTTGTGGAATCTAAAATTTTCCAACTCCGATATTTCCATAGTGGACAAATTTGAATTTTTTCAGGTGCGACTTGAAGGCCAACTTTCTCTCATACAATCTTTGAAATGGTATTAATTGAGCAATACAACTGTCTTGGGTGATAAACACAGGTGGAAAAAGTTTATGAACCATAACTTGTGTTTGTCTGGTAAAATCAGAATAAATAACACCAGGCCACACAAAAAGACCTTGAAAAGTAGTACTGGAACGACCCACTAAGCAAACACTTAAACCATCACTGATAGGACCAAAAGCTTGGAGCTATACCTTATGAATGCATTAATCCCTTATTGTGACCGAGGAGGCTGTGGAGAAGATCCGAACGGGGGCATTTACTGTCGTCAAGCATCTCTGCTGCACGCTGGGTTGCTGCTTTCCTTGTTTCCTTGATGTTATCGGTTTACCCCCGATATTTCATTTGTAAAGTGAGAGCCTTTTCGACATTTATGGTAACGGTTACGGCAACGGTCCAGGCATTGCCAAACTTCGGACCTCTTTCATCTGTTTTTACCTGTATGGGAATTCTCAAGGCTGCAAATGCATTAACTTTTCTATTGCTTTGCAGTTTTTTAATCTCAGAGGGTACTCCGTTTGGACTCTTAAAGCCCCAGCTTGGCCTCCTGGGGCGTCCCTGGCTCCGTCCCAGGGCCGGATCCAGCTCGCCGGCAGTGATGCTGGTGCTGGGCAATGACGGTGATGTGTGGGGCAGTGATGGAGGCCCCCATCCTGCTGGTGCTGATGCAAATCCAGGTGGTTTCACCCACAGGTTCCTACAGCCTGGAGCGATGCCCCATCTCCCCATCCTCTCGGTGGCCGTGAACACCCGCCCCTCCCGCTGTGCCAATGACCACAGGCAGAGAGGCGCCGGCAAGCGAGAACTGAACTCATTTAATGAATTAAGAAATAAATGAGGGATTTGGGAGAGGGTTGGGCTGGAGTGGGCGGGTGCAGGTGGCCTCTGTGTGTGGTGCTGCAGGAGACGGTGCTTGACCATCGGGTTATTCCACGCCGTACATGTTGTCAGTCTCGGCGTCAAGCTCGGACCTTCCACCCATCCCAGTGGATATCGTCCTGTGTCCATCAGGTCCCGGTGATCAGGGCTGCCCGCTGCCTCTCCTGCTGTGCCAGGCGCTTAATGCGCTCCCGCTCGGGCCGCTGCTCGGCTGTGATGGGCACCGACTCCTCCTGCTCCTCCAGCGGGGTGGGCTTTGCCCGTTCCCAGCGCGGCGTGACGTGTGGCACAGAGTCGTTGGGAGGGCGAGGCAGCCACGGCTCCATGCGCGCCGGCTGTGGCAGCCTGTTCTGTGGGCCCCCCGTGGGTGACCGGCACCTCCAGCTGGGCTGCTGGGGCTGGGTGGCAGCCGCTGTGAGCCCCTCACCGCTCGATGTCCTTGCAGGGGCCACGTCCTTGTGTCCGTCGGCCGGGGGCTTGGAGGCCGCCGGCCTGGCGCTGGGCCTCGGGGCAGCCGGCGGGGGCCGGGGCAGTCTGGGGGGCGCTCTGGGGCCCGGCTGGGGCTGCAGGGGGGGCTCTTGGCGCACCGGCCCCACCACCTTCACCCTTTGTCCCAGCTGGTGGAAGCTCTGGATGGAGCTGAGCAAGCGCGCCTTCAGCGCCGTGGGGGGCAGCGTCGGTCCCTGCAGCATATTTCCCCGGTGTTTTTTGCTCGGCAGCCGGTCCTGGGGCCGCAGCTCACACGGATCCGTGTTCTGTGCCTTCGGGAGGAGCAGAGTGTGAGGCGGGCACGCGGGTGTTGATCGCAGGGCGTTTTGTCCCCCGTTGTTCTCTGAGCTTCTGGCTCGCTTGAGGGCCACGTGGGGCACATTGGTGTCCTCGGATGCGCTGCGCTTGCTGCCACTGGCTTGTTGCTTTGTGCCGCCCACAGGCTGCCCACTGCCGCCCAGCGCTGCCCCGTCCCTGCCTGCCTTCCCCTCCTGCAGGCTCTGGGAGTGCTTTGCCACCTGGCACACGACCCTCCTCCTCTTGGACGGGCTGTTTTCCTCTGGAGATGCCTCCCGCATCCGACAGCTGACGGCTGGCGCGGGACGCTTGCCCTTCTTGTCACCCGCCTTGCCCAATCTTGCCACCCGGGGCTGCCTCCGCAGTTCCTCCTCTCCCGGTCGGTCCATGCGTGGTGGAAGAGGCCGAGGGGCAGCCGGGGGGCTGGCCAGGGGACTCAGCAGCGGGACGCGCAGGGGGCTCAGCCAGGGCCACTGCAGGGGAGCCTCCAGGGGGTCCTTCTGGGGTCTCTCTGCAGGAATCTCCTTTGCAGTCTCCGTAGGACTCTCCCGAGAAGGCTCCACGGGACCCCCTGGCAGTAGGGAGGGGAGGACTGCCGCCGCTCCGCCCTGCTTCCACTCCGTGTCCGGCAAGGGGGACACGGGCGCCACAACCCAGAAGGGGACGACGTCTCCCAGGATTGACGCTGCTGCTTCTGCCACAGTGCAGCCGCTCTCTGCCCTGGATTCAGAGAGGTGACGGAGCGCGTTGAGGGAGGTGGTTCAGTTGGGGGACATCAGGGACATCAGGGATGGTGCCCTCGCTGTCCCCCAGTCCCACAACCACCGCTCCCTCCTTGGGGCAGCTGTTATTCAGTACGTACCCAGAGAGGTTGGGGAGTTCGTTGGCAAAGGTGATCGCGCTGGGGCTGCCGAGAACATCGAGGACAGAGTCTATGACAGCGTTGGCGTTGGTGTCACTGTCCTGCTGCGCAAAGGCTTTGGCGAGGGTGCCTGGCCCCTGCTGGCGCATGGCTGTGGGACAGAGTGCCTCTCCCTCGACCACGGCTGATGGCCCCAGCCCCATCAGCTGAGGGGGCACTGACGTCCCAACCAACTCCTGCTGTCCCCGGTCAGAGGCAGGGTGACAGGGAGCAGCCACGGCGGGGAGCTGCTCCCCACCGGGGACCTGGCCCACGGTCAGGAGATGCCCCATCTGTCCTAGGGACCCCACGGGCCCTGGCTGCCCCTGCTTGGTGCTGGCTGGGTCCAGCTGGTGGCTGCCAGGGTGGAGATGGACAGGCTCACAGGACAGCGGCAGCCCCGGGACGGAGGGCAGCACCCAGGCAGTGACCGCTGGTGGCACAGCTGGGGCGGTGAAGCTCATGCTGGGCACTTCTGAGGCCATCAGAAGCCGCAGAGGGAACCTCTCTGTCGGGGGAAGCAAAGAGGTGTGATGGGGTGAAATCTCAGTGGGCAGAGCGGGCTGGGGTTTTACCCAGAGGAGAGGAGCGCCACGAGGAGCTGTTGTACCTGCCATGGCTGATGGTCAGAGTGGGGGTGTCTGAGGCAACAAAGCCTCCTTCCCCACAGCGACAACTCTGCCACACCCTGCTTCCAGCAGCCTGGCGATGGTTCCATTGTTTATGTCACAATTGGTACCTTAGATGATCAAGTCCGGCTGATCTTCCAGATCCCACTGGCAGAGCCCCCGAGTTGTTCCTATTCCTTAAGCACCTGACTAGAATTGACCTGAGGGGTTTGATGATGCCCTCATGCCTGTGGGGCTCCTGCAGGGCTCCCACAGGACCTGGGGGGCCTTCTCTTCTCCAGGCTGAACAAGCCCAACTCTCTCAGCCTGTCCTCGTATGGGTGGTGCTCCAGCCCTCAGACATCACCCCTTCTCCCCCACCTCTTGATCCCCCCATCTCCACCCCATCCCTGCATCCTCTGTGCTGCCTCCCAGAGCCCTGTGGTTGCTGAGTGACATTCGCAATGGGCTCCTCTCCCCCTTTGCCCTCAGCTGCTCGGCCCCTACAGAGGAAAATTCTACAGATTTTCCTTTATTTTCACTCACACTGCTTCTTTCTTGCTACCGCCCCTACACACCACTGTCACAGATAGGGGTGACTGCATAAATCACAGAGTTTGGGCTCCTTTTGAGCAGTTGAGTGTTACTGGGTGGGCATAAAGAAGAAGCCTGCAAAGACTCTCAGACCATTTGCTTGATCATCCATGCTGACACCTCTTGCAAGCTGGGCATCAAGTCCTGTTTGAACGAGGCTCTGAGGGCATATAATTCCGTGTTGATCTCCAAATACATTCTTTATGTTTACTCTTACACGGACACCCAGCGATTCCCAGTTTATTGTTTTTCACTGCTTTAATTGAATAAATTAGTTACCGGTGGGACTTTCTTCCACAGGCACTCAAAAAAGCCTTTAAAAATGAGTTTCTGAGCATCTTTCCTTCTTAAACTGACAGCAGTTCTTTCCTGTCTCACCAGTTCTACACAAATCCATGCAGACACTGAATTGGTTGGATCCTGCAATGCAGAGACACACAAATATCAGAAAGTACTATGTGAGATCGCTGCCCCATTCCAACATTGTTAGACAGAAGGGTTAAAATACATCATATTGCTGTAATATCTCATAACATGAAAGAAATTGTTACTGGGAATATAGAAGCATAGAATAGTTAGGGTTGGACCTTACAGATCATCTGGATCCACGCCCCCCTGCCATGGGCAGGGACATCCCACTAGATCAGGCTGCTCAAGGCCCATCCAACTTGGCCTTGAACACCTCCAGCCACCACTTCTGTTCCAGTGTCTCACCACTCTCATGGTGAAGAATCCTTCCTTAGGTCTTGTCTAAATCTGCCCCTCTCTAGTTTATAGCCATTGCCCCTTGTCCTGTCACCACAAGCCCTTGTAAATAGTCCCCCTCCTGCTTTCTTGTAGCTCCTTCAGGTACTGGAAGGTCGCTATAAGGTCTCCTCAGAGCCTTCTCCTCTCCAGGCTGAACAAGCCCAACTCTCTCAGCCTGTCCTCGTACGGAAGGTGCTCCAGCCCTCTGATCATCTTTATAGTCTCCTCTGGACCCGTTCCAACAGCTCCATCTTCTTCTTACATTGAGGATTCCAGAACTGGACACAGGACTACAGATGAGGTCTCACAAGAGAGGAGCAGAGGGGCAGCATCCCCTCCCTCCCTGCTGGCCACACTGCTTTGGATGCAGATCAGGATACGTTTGGCCTTCTGGGCTGCGAGCACACACTGCCGGCTCATGTCGAGCTTCTCACCGACCGGTACCCCAGGTCCTTCTCCGCAGGGCTGCTCTCAATCACGTCATCCCCCATCGTGTGCTGAAATCGGGGATTGCCCCCACCCAGGTGTAGGACCTTGCCCTTGGTCTTGTTAAACTTCATGAGTTTCTCACAGCCCCACTTCTCCAGCCTTCTCCATTCCTGTCCCTCTGGATGACATCCCGTCCTTCGAGTAAAAGTGTCTTGGTAACAACATATTTCAACAATGTATTGTTTCTGGGTAACTGTATATTTCCTATGGCCTAATACCTATTATGTTTAAAAACTTCATCTATTATTGTTTTATAGATCAATGTTCTATATCAATGTGATGTTTGGCTCCCCTTGAGCTTGACTTTCTCCCATACATCTTCATCCAGTGTTAACCACCAGTGGGGGCTTTGATGGCTGCTGATTGTCATGAGGGCTGCATCCACCTCATGGTGATTTGGGGGAGACAGATAACACAACAGCCAAGGGCTGATCCATGGTAATGCACCCACACGGCAGATCTGCAAGAACCTGGCCCCTGCGGTCAGTGTGGAAATGTGACTGTCAGTCAATTATCTCACTGCATAAGGAGTGAGCAGCCCAAGAGCCCTTTGAGCTCTCCTGAAACGAAAGGAAGATGCACATCAGGATGTCCCCTCGAAAAGGACGCCTCTCACAATCACTCCTTGAGAGTGAGAGAATCTTTGCCTCAACAGAACCTCAGAGAGGGACTTAGGGGAACAAGTGCAGGGAGACTTTGTGATCTTGGCTTAGAGGTACAAAGGATAGATGACTTGGATACGCCTGCATGGATGTGATCCTTTACACATAAACTGCTGACCGACTCTTTGGCTAAGTCTCAATCCAGCTGCCCCTCTCTGGAGTCTCTCTGAGGAGGGGTTTATAACACAAGGGGGTCCTCTCTGAACATCATGACTCAATGGGAGGGAGTCTGACCTTGTCTTCTGTGCAGTACATAAGCAAACGTACCTTGCCAGCAAACCTTGAAAATCACGGTTGCATTTGTTATCAAACTTCGTAAAAACTCTGCCTTACATCACTTAACGTTTCACTGCTTCTCTGCAGCGTGAAGCACAGCCCTCTGTCTCTCCGCTTTGCTACAGCGGGTGGCCTTCATATTCAAGGATAGGGTCTGGCTCTTCCTGTTGACACCACACTTGAGGTTGAAGACTGCCTCTCCTTCTCGTGTTGGTGTGAGGACAACTGTAATGGGAACCTGGGGAGAGAAGAAGACACGTTTTGCTCTGTTCACTGTCTCTCAGCTATTGTGGCCCCACACTGCCCACTCTACGGGAGAGAAGCTATGCAATGGCTGTGGTGAGACTCCAGGCTTGGGAGAAACCAGGAGAGCACTCCGTCCTGCCTCCCTCTATGGAGCAAAGCTTGGTGAGAACTGTTGAGGGTATGATGATCCTGTGCAATGAAATGGCAGAGGATACAGCAAAAAGGCAGCAAACGCTGAACTAACACCGACCTTACTACCCTGCCCATGTGCCACAAGATCCCACTTCTGTCCCAAACACAGAGAAGGGCACTCACAGTGTCTCCCATCTATATGGCACCAGTAATATCCTCTTTGCAAAGAGGAATCATCCAGCTCCCATGACAAATGTGCAATGCAGGAGCCACCAAACTGGAATGTCTGTGAGTAATTTCAATGTAATTTCTGTGTGTGGGATCAAACACAACCAAACACAGGGGCTTAAGATATTAACACTTCTCAGGGGAAGCCACAGTAATTGATGCAGGTTGCTCTCTTATCTCACACCCAGTGGCAAGCTAGAATGTAGTATCTTCAAAGCCACAGCAAAGCTGCCTGGTGCTACACCCAGGCAGGCTCTGAGTGGGCACAGGGACATCCATAGTGGGTGAAGAGATGAGCTGGTGACCTGTGACACTGCTTGAACTTGTAGTCATGTCTGATCACTACTTACAGCTGCGGTTCTCAAGA